>NW_024542299.1:0-24126 GCF_016758785.1 Suillus bovinus
AACAGGTGATCGCGTTGCTCACCCGCTTCTTATAAGCCTTGCAAACATACATATGAATATACGGCTAAAATCGTCTTCGGGTGCTTTTGTTCTCACCGCTCTACTACCGGTCCCGAAGTTTGTGCATAAGAAGAAACAAATGAAAGGTGTATTGGAGGATCGCCTCATACATCAATGTTTGGACATCGTTCTTGAACCTTTGAAACAGGCAGCTCGACATGGCATCATGCTATCAGATCCCATTGGCAACAGTCGTTATTGCTTCACACCCCGCTTGCCAGTTATATTGCTGACCCCCTGAAGCCATGATGTTAGCAACGGTCGGTGGCAAAACATCACCAGTGACCATGGCAATGTATAAGCAGTTTGGGGATGCCTTCCAGCATGAACCTCGGATGAAATCCACGACTCTTGCGCAGCTTACAGTTGTGCATTCATGCGCTGATCCCCTCGATATCGAGGCCTTCTTCTGCGAGGCACAGAAATTCCGCCTGAATGGGGTTGCTGAACTGTTCTTTCGAGACTGGATACTCGCGGAACCATCTCGTTTCTTTACACCGGAAGACCTTCACCACATTCATAAAGAATTCTGGGACCATGACACGCAATGGCTCATTTGTGCAGTCGGAGAGTCCGAGATTGATTTCCGGTTTTCCGTTTTGCAGCCCATCACTGGTTATCAGCACTTCTACAGAGGCATTTCGAAACTGAAACAGGTTACTGGTCGTTGTCATCATGATGTTCAACAATACATCATTGCAGTATGTGCGAATGCAGCTCCTGGTGTTCTCACTGCCATACACGCACTCATGCAGTTCCGTTATTGTGTGCAGTTGCCATGCATCAATGACGACGATATCAGGCACATCTCAGGTGCATTGGACAAGTTTCATTCAAACAAGGATTTAATTATTGCTGCGGGAGCTCGCCGAGGGAAGGATAATAGACCTATTTCCAATTGGCATATACCCAAGTTGGAGTTAATGCAGAACATTGTTCCGAGCATTCGCAACTCTGGGGTCATCAGACAGTGGTCTGCAGATGTCACAGAACATGCACATGTAACTGAAATCAAAGACCCTGCAAGGGCAACCAACAATCACAACTACGATCCCCAGATATGTCGACACCTGGACCAAGCTGAAAAGTGTCGGCGCTTTGAGCTCGCCACTAGTCTTTTGGATGCAAAACAGACTACTGAGCAGCTGGAGAACACCGACATCGATGCTGACGATGCCAATGCCAATGCCGACACTCCAATCGAACTTTCCACAGTGCAGCAACTCCCATGTTGTCCTGTCATCAGCTATTTTGCCATTGCTAGGGCATTGCAGTACAGACCTGTGGGTTCCATACCTCTTCCATTATGTTCATTTGTCGTTGGCCGCACTGCATTTCATATCGCATATGATCCATCCATTAGGAAGATCTCTATTGACGAAGTCGCCATCAAATTCTCCCTTCCAGATCTGCGACCAGCTATTGCTGATTTCATTCAGCATGAGGCGACTTGTGGAGACCAACACATTCATGCAATAAGCGGTCCGAGAAGAGGGGCGCATATGGCTACCCTTCCTTTTGACCAGGTTCAAGTCTGGTTCAAAGTTCGCTTACAAGAAACAGAATTTCACGATGCTCACACTATCAGACCAGCCCAAACGCTAAATTGCACCCCACCCTGCGACCCCTGGAATTTAGGACATTATGACACAGCTATCATTCAGACTAGTGCGGGCTTTTCATGGCCTAGTAGTGGACTTTCAGGTGTGAATTCTGTCTTGTATCACGATACTTGTCTCAGCCTCAACTACCCTGTATAGGTCACACTGTTGCCCAGATCAGACTGATCATGCGGCCTATTGGTAAGAGCAACACATCATGGTCATGGAAAGACCAATTTCTCTGCTACGTGCAACACTTCGATATCTCACCTGATCGTGATCCAACGACACAACTTCATCTCCTCAAACGCTCAAAACACTCAAATGGTGTTCGGATGGGGGATGTGATTCCGCTCTCTCAACTAAGGGTGCCTATAAATCTTGTTCCTCGCTTTGGAGCCACTGCAGATAAATGCCTCACAGTTTATAATTGTTACAAGAACATCTAGACGCTTGGGCCCCTACTATTTTTCTCCTGATCCTCCTCGTATCGGCCCTCGCATCATACCCTTACCCCGACCTTACCCTTGTCATCCTTGTCATCCTCGCATTCCCTTTCGCCCTCTACCTGTCGCTTCAGCAAAGCCAGTACATTTGGCCGGATCCTTTCGCTGACGAAGCATACCCGTGCTCCGTTTCACCACCTGACTGATCCTGCGGACAGTCCCCTTGCCCTTACCGTCTGGACGGAAACCTATGATATGATGCACGACGCATCTCCTTTGCCCTGTTCCCTTTCTTGATCTCTGACTCGGTGCGCAGTCGCACATGCGACTTATACTTAGATCCGCAGCTGCACGATCGTGCCCCTGTGTGTTTCACTTCTTAGTTCGATCTTTGACTCACTTTCTTATCTAGCACGTTCTACCCAGACCGAACGTGCCTTCCTGTTATGGTCTTACCCTTTATCGATTGCCTCTCCCGGTAGTACGAGTTATCATCCACTAATATGTCTCCTGTCCTCTATATAAACTCGCTACCATGTACTATATTCCCTAACTTGAATCTACTTGGTTCTTGACCTCCTACTCTCACCAGAGTGATCCTTCTGCCTCGCCAGCAGTCTATATTCTATCTTCTTATCTGCTCTTCGCGGATAAGCCTATAGTCTCGACCTTTACTCATCGACTTCGTCGACAAGCAAAGCCCCTGTTAACTAGTCGGACTTCTGTCCTTCTAAATTAACGACGATCCTTACGATTAACCTTCGGGTGTCGTAAGCCTAGGCCGATATAGCTTATCGTCTCGCACCCGCGTGACATAAGCTACCCGATTTGGACATAGGCGTTAAATCGTACTTGCCGAAGACTCGCCAAGTAAGACCCCTAACCTTGGGCTAGCCCAAGGACGTCCACAGACCGTTGACGACACAAGCTCTGTTTGAGCGTCGCCAACAGATACCATCCAAGTCATAACAATAATAGCATGGAGCATGCCGCGGAGTTTTGGTTGAATGAGTATTGGGAAAAAAACACATTCTTCGCCCTATCAGCATGGTATTTGATTTGAGATAAGACCATTTTGTGTGCTATCATTTCTTTACTTTCCATATGTATGCTAGCATGGTTTTTTTGAGTTCCATGCTTCGTTATGCCAACTGGGAGACACGCCAGAACAATTGACCTGGGGAAAAAGCTGTCATCCTTCTTGACAGCTCCCCCCATCCATAATACAAAGGTGATGGATGAACTCACAACTTCTGAACTCAACCACTTGATACTCCACGAGCCTTCGTTTACCAACAGAGACGAGCTCAGCCATACCTTATCTCTAATTTTCCAGTCATGCACTGTTGAAGTCCCCAAAGCGAAGGATCTTGTGGTTCTGTTAACCAAAATACCTCCCGACAGTTGGCTCGATGATCTAGATGCTTTTCCTCTGGCTCCAGGCGGAGCTCCCATGGTGCAGCTATATAACACTCAAAAGTGTCAGTGGAATTGGCCCCTTCCAACAATGCATGGACAGGGACGAACTACAAAAAAAAGTGAGCGAGGAGGAACTGAGAGTGGCACAAAAGAGAAGTTGGGAGAATGGGTGTTGATCGATGAAACAAACAAAACCGAGTTACTAGCCTCTGGGGGGCTGGATGCACCGCTGGCATCTACAAGTGAAGCTACCGAGAGTGTGCTGCCATTTGCTGATGCAGAACTTTTGACAGATGGGGGATCGAAGTCAGACGATGGGGAGGATAGTAGTGACTTGGACTGCCAGACTTCCTCAGCTGTAGCCTCAGAGGGTCCATTAACGACAGAACACATCTTCTCGTCGTTCTTCAATGTTGTTACTACGGCCCTCCTTGCATTACAGCCTGATCTTGCTCTCACACACAACTTATCACGCACCTGGAGTGCGGCAAATTCATCACGCCCAGTACCTGGTGAAGAAATCCCATGCAAACCAGATCTTACCCTACTAGACGATGTTGAAGCTAGGTGGGATACAATCAAAGCGGTATGCGAGTTGACCTCCAGTGCATACAAACCTTCGAGCACCCTTGCAAAGACTCTCGATACCAAAGCATACCTTCTTCTAAAGCACCAACCCTGGAGATGGTTTGCACTGCTGATATCCTTGTGCAATGGGTATCGTGATCTTCGTGTCCACCTGTACGACCATTCTGGGGGTGTTGTAAGCCCTTGCACTAACATCGACCAAGAGCCAGACAGATACTTGTATATCTTGTCGTGCGTTGTATTTGGTAATCTTGAGTGCATCGGATATGACACCACGATCAGCATATTCGCACACACACTTCCACAGACTCTCAAAACACATTCTACTTGCCTCCTGCAGAACGAAGGCTCATCCCAGGACGTTGCACCAACTCACTCCCCGGGCCAGATCAAGAGCACATCCCCCCCCCCAGATCGAGAGCACATCCTTGCTTGCCAGTACCACTGCTCAGATTGACTTGGAGACAGAACCTACCGAGTATAACCCCGCTGAAGATGACAATAGCTTCCCAGTGGAGCTCCCAATAGAGATCCCTCAGGATCCTCTTCTCGAACCTCTGCTGGAGCCGATTGGGAAGATATGGGTCATCGACCATTTTTATGACATTTTGGATATTATTTTTTCGAGACAGGGTCTTGTGGGCCGCAGTACTGTTTGCTATCATGCAAGGAAGGATGATGAGGAGTTTATAATAAAAGACTACTGGGCCATTGGGGGGAAAAAAGAAGCCTTGAATGAAATCAGGATGATGGAGAAGATGGAAGGTGTCCGCGGTGTCCTCCAGCTGGTTGAATATTGGCTCGTTGAGGTTGCCCCTGGCAAGGTGGATCAAACAGTGGAATATCACTACAAGTCCGTGCGAAGTCTGCAGGGTACATTCTGTACTCACATTCACATGGTCTTGAAGCCCCGGGGATGACCTTTACACAAATTCCACACAAAGTACAAGTTGCTGGCTTCAGTATGGGATATTGTGCAAAGTAAGTATCATACATTGTGATGCACAAGCATTTAATGATGTACCTTTAGTTCAGAAGGAAGTGGTTGAACAACACAATGTTCTTCACCACGATTGTAGTCTGTTCAATGCCATGATTGAGGACGATGGTAACGGCACCCACAGAATGCTGATAGATTGGGAGTTTTCCGTGAGGATCTTGAAGAATCAGAGTTACACTGTAGGGGGCACTGTCAGTATTTTTTTGAGTTAATTGAGAAATCAGTGTTGAACATTGTATTTAGGGTACATTACCCTTCATGTCCTGAGCGCTTCTCCTGCAGCTCCACCTCAAGACTCCAACTGATGCGCTTGAGCTCAAGGGGGCCTCGAGTTCGAAATCATACCCACCCCCCCTAATCAAGCACTGCTACCAAGACGACCTCAAGTCCATGTTCTACGTCTTCATATGGATTCTCATTGAGTTTAGGGGTCCCCTTGGCATGAAGCGTATTCTCAACAAGAGCCACAATTGGATACTGCAAGAGTGGTCTGCCTTGAAGTTCAAGACGTGCTGCGATAGTAAAACATCATTTTTTTGGCACGATGAACACTACATCAAGGAGCTTACTGAACAAATCCATCCATACTTCAAAAGCCTCATTCCTGTTGTGTTGGATTGGTACAAGCTCATGAAAAACCCAAAGAACGTACATTTCGATGATGTGCTTGCGGTGTTGAATAATCATCTTGCAGACCTTCCGATAAACGAGCCCTCTCCCGAACTCCTGGTTTCAAGGTGGTTGCTCAAGGCGCTCAAGGAAAAGGATGAGAAAGAGGAGAAGGAGGGCACAAGTGGTGAGGAAAAGATGTCGCAGTTGGTTGCTGAGACTCTGCCGGGCAACAAGAACAAGCGAGTCATAGATTATCGATGGACAATGGAAGCTATACCCAAGCCAAAGAGGTGCAGGAGATAGGGACTTGTAAACGCATTGTGATTCATTATGTCATTTCAATTGAATTTGTTCAAGTCACTAACATATATAATCACACACTACCTCCACAAAACATGATACCATACCACTACATCATTACTCAACCACATCAATTGTATCATGCCTGCAGGCCAACACTCGACTAATATCTCTGAACATGTTGATTCTGACTTCACTAAAATTCCACGCTGTTACCCACAAGCTCGAGTCATAGTACTTACAATAAATTCCTTATTAAAAGCCATCAAGGTAAGTTTTTTGTTTCCTTCGTGCCAGTTTCTCCCTGGTGTCAGCCTCAGATGCCATCTCAGCATCAGGACCAAGCTCGCACTAGCCCTAAGAAGAGGAAGACAAAGTGCAAAGCCGCGGACTCTGATGGGCAAGATGTCACGTCAACCAAGAAATCGCAGGCTGAGGCTGAAGCACCCATCGCATCGCAGCAGCCTACTCGGTGTTCGGGACGTCCTGGTGCAGGAACAGGAGGTAGAATTAGTCAACTCGAGATCATTGGAGCACTCTTGGGTGCCCCAGCACATACCAGCCAGCCCAAAGGCTCCACCTCCCTCGACTCTAGTATCCCTACCAATCCTCTTG
Source organism: Suillus bovinus (assembly GCF_016758785.1). NCBI lineage: Eukaryota > Fungi > Basidiomycota > Agaricomycetes > Boletales > Suillaceae > Suillus > Suillus bovinus. Next base: position 6,642 of record NW_024542299.1, read on the forward strand.
CTCCAGAACCGCCTCGCAAGGGTCACAGAGGCCGGATGAAGGTTTTTTTTTGTTTTTTACTTGTATTAACAGACTAATCACTCTGAATACATCAGAAGCCCCCTCCACCATATAGTGCCTCTGGCGAGCCAATGGTTTCTGTGCCTTCGAGACCACAGGGCAAAAAAGCTACAGCGGCGAAGAACACTACTCTTGTTGCCTTGACTGTCAAGTCCATGGATTCTGCACCTTCAAGACCACGGGGAAAAAAAGCTACAGTGACGAAGGACACTACTCCCATTGCCTCGACTGTCAAGCCCCCAAACCTCCAACCCAGTTTCATACATCGTGGATGTTACAAGAACATCTAGATGCTTGGGCCCCTACTATTTTTCTCCTCATCCTCCTCATATCAGCCCTCGCATCATACCCTTACCCCGACCTCACCCTCGTCATCCTTGTCATCCTCGCATTCCCTTTTGCTCTCTACTTGTCGCTCCAGCAGAGCCAGTACATCTGGCCGGATCCTTTCGCTGACGAAGCATACCCATGCTCCGTTCCACCACCTGACTGATCCTGTGGACAGTCCCTTTGCCCTTACTGTCCGGACGGTAACCTATGATCTGATGCACAATGCATCCCCTTTGCCCTTTTTCCTTTTCTTGATCTCTGACTCGGTGCGCAGTCGCACATGCGACTTATACTTAGATCCACAGCTGCACGATCATGCCCCTGCGCATTTCACTTCTTATTTCAATCTTTGACTCACTTTCTTATCTAGCACGTTCTACCTCGACCGAACGTGCCTTCCTGTTATGGTTATACCCTTTACCGATTGCCTCTCCCAGTAGTACGAGTTATCACCCACTAATACGTCTCCTGTCCTCTATATAAACTCGCTACCATGTACTATATTCCCTAACTTGAATCTACTTGGTTCTTGACCTCCTACTCTCACCAGAGTGATCCTTTCTGCCTCATCAGCAGTCTATATTCTATCTTCTTATCTGCTCTTCACGGATAAGCCTATAGTCTCGATCTTTACTCATCGACTTCATCGATGAGCAGAGCCCCTGTTAACTAGTCGGACTTCTGTCCTTCTAATTAACGACGATCTTACGATTAACCTTCGGGTGTCGTAAGCCCAGGCCAATTTAGCTTATCGTCTCGCACATGCTTGACATAAGCTACCCGATTTGGACATAGGCGTCAAATCTTACTTGCCGAAGCCTCGCCAAGTAAGACCCCTAACCTTGGGCTAGCCCAAGGATGTCCTCGACCGTTGACGACACACGCTCTGTTTGAGCGTCGCCAACAGATACCATCCAAGTCGTAACAGTGGAGCAGGTGCACACTTTGGTTTTCTCAGTTCATCGTTCCCCCTGGTACAGAGCCTGACCTGCAGGCACTCAACAACCCTTAGGTGGCTGCAGCCAGGGAGAAGGAGGCTCTTTCAGCCAGTCTAGATCTCACAGGACATCTTCCTACTGCCGCTACTACCGCTGCAAACCAGTATCTGGCACCCCCAGTACCTTCAAGGTCAACGTTGGCTGCACGTCAGCCTGATGCTAACTCGGACTTATTCCAGAACTTGGAACCTACCCTTTGGCCAGTCAACAATGAACGTCTAGGTCAGCATGGCCCACAAGATTCAGGAGCTGAAAGCATGGAGACATCTAGTGAGGGTGGCAATGGAAATACTGACGACAACGATGACGACAAAGATCACACGGACAATGAAGTTGGCTGGGGAGCAGCGCAGGGGCAGGTGACTGAACATCCTGGTAAGCAAATCAATGATCATCATCGTGACATACAAAATGAGCAACAGGTTTCTCAAAAGAAGATTTACCCTCTCAACCCCGTGTCGCCCGCGCTCTTCCAATCGACTTCGATTTTCAATATTCACGCGATGAAGGTGATATTAACGCAGAAAGATGTTTGGCAGATGATATCTCTAGTACTGATGATACTGCAATCAAGGTATAGTTTATTGAGTTTCCTGAAAGCCTACTAATTTTCTGTCTGTTTGGCAGCCAGATGATGTCTTACAGCGCCACCACCAGAAAAATGGACGCCCTCAACTTCCTGATCCGCAAGTTCTTGATCTCCTACGTCACACTGAGACAAAGTCTTCCAAGTCAAAGGACATGAACGTCAAGACTGCATCAGCAAAAGTGAAGGAATCAGGTGATGGGCCTAGAGCCACTCAACTAGGCTGGTATGATCCACGATGGAAAAACTTCCTCGAGGTTACGAAGAGCGAGTGCCGCGCCCAACATGCAATAGAGAACCCATTCCCGAAACTAGCGAAAGATTTGACAGGTTCCATCAACGAGATTCTCATGGCTTCGCTCATTGAATGGCTCGAGGGTGGTCAACAAGTTGAAGAGGGTAGGTCTTTTTTGCTTTCGAGACATGTTACTTACATGTCTACCAGGTGTTTGGCCTGATCACAAGCACGATATGGCAAAACTGGTGTGTGCATTCGTTGGCATGCATCCGATATCTAATGTGCCATTTTTTTTAGCTGTATGAGGATCTATCAACGTGGCGCTCGGACCTCAAGAAGATCGTCGCCAGTATTGTACCCTCCATGTACGACCTCATACCTCCATCTCATGTCCCACCCCAACAACATGCTGCCTGGGTTGAGGAAGCTGCCACGAAGTTGCTCAAAGACAGCATTTTCTTACACAATGGTGTAGACGACCAAGGGAAAACTGAAAACGCCTCTCATCCTGTGCTCCGCGAGGCTGCTATTTCTTTCTTTTATACAGGGTCTTACCGTGTTGCTCGCAGGAGACCTGAGGTCTTCCAGAAGTCGTTACCGCTAGAGTGCTTGGCACTGGTTTGCACCTCGGTATTTTTCCATGTTTCTATGTGCTACTAACAATACACTGACCACATTTTTGATAGGTCAATTGTGTCCTCGACGGCTTTTCTAAGAACGGCAGTGGAAAATCATTTCCAAAGTTCAGCGCAAAGGAATATTCCTCTTTGTATACTGCTATGCTCGTTAAGCTGGAAACGATCATGGATGACCCTTACCACGGACCAAAACTAGCGTGGCAACTTCGTTCCTGGGCTGCAGCTGGATGGCAAGTAGTTTTTGTTTTCAAAGCATTGCACGCTGATGAAGTTCTCACAGGGCGGAGTCCTACAAAGTTGACGGCAATGTGAACGACGCTTCAAGGCATTCTCATTTGAAAATCATCCTTGATTGATGTCTTTCGATTCTTTACATTATTGTCCCGCATTGATCCTATCTCGAGCATTGTTTAGTGCAGTATACCTCTGATTGAATGCTATCATTGATTTTGTCAAACTTTTGCTTGTGTGTACACGTGTGGACAGTCAAGCAGCTAGCAGCAGCGGCACAGTTACATTTTATTGGTACAAGAGCCCTTCTCTGGGTGTCTGTGAGTTGTCTGTACAGAGATCTACAAAGTGAAGTAGTACTGTAGCGAGCTGTATAGAAGGGACCAAGCTGTCGGCCTGTCACACTGTACAGAACCCAGTGATTTACTGATGTACCTTATCAGGTTCTTCCTTTGTGATGTTTGGGTTAGTGGTAGGCAAACAAACCTTCACAGACCTTGCCAGTGTGGCATGGTCCTTGTGAATCGGATTCCAAGCGAAAAAGTTGCGAGTAATCATGTCATGTTCAGTGTATTGCATTGTGGGTGATGTCATCTTGTATGTGTGAGTAGCCTAAAATGGAAGCAGTTCAAAAAGGTTCGGACACGTTCAAGGAATGCTGAACGCTGGACTGGACCATCGGTCCAGTTCAGCCTATACTCTGAACGTTGAACTGGACCGTGGTCCAGTCCACGAAAGGTCCGGTTCGAACTGCGGTTCAGAACCGAACCTCCGCATCACTAATAGCCATCGATAATATCATTCGTAATCTTCCCATACAGCAGGATTACGGGGAAGTAATAGAGCAGTACCAACTGCGAGACATACAATTATGATCAAGAAGTAGTATATCAACCACGCATCACGCCCTTCCTGCAGTGAATAAGAGAAGACCGAAGCTGCAGACGCCGGGCCAATGATCCTTGCTACTGAGCCAGCCAACTGGGTGATTCCATTGGTTGCTCCAAACGAGGCGCGACTGGGAGTGGCAGCTCTGACAAACAATGACATGCAAGCTACGACTTCTCAGTAAAGTAAGACGTCGGAAGTGTTGGAATGACATACGATAGCACATGATCAGGCTGATCGTCAGCATAAGCTGGAGGGCAACACACAGCCAAACCGCCATACCTATCCCATAGGCTCGAGCTAGAGCATTGATCGCTGGAAATAGAAGGACGATAGGGATGCCGGAGCTAACGCCGGTGATATGGATAGCTCTTGCACCGAAGTAATCATGTAAACGAGCAAAGAAAAGTAGCTGAAATACGCCATGTGCGACACTTTGTGCCGCAAGTAAAACGCCAATGCGAGGAGGTTCGAGGGACAGACCGCCAAGTTCAATCGGTGTCGCATAGAAAACAGGTAGGACAGACATGAACGACATGTGAAGCAGGGCTGTGGTGCCATAGCTCACTGTTACGCTCGAAACTTTCGAGGTCAGCAAGGCACGCAGTGGAAGAGGCTTTGGTTGAATTTCTCCAGGATTGACTATAACATCGCTTGATGGCTGTCGGGACAATCCTCCTTTAATCAGTTCCCAAAGTGGTGCCTTGATAGAAATGCTCTTGTAACCACACTTAGTGTGATCCAGAGATGGGTTTTCAGTATCACGCTCACCTCTTTAAGACGAAAATACGTGACTAGCCAAGCTATTGATGAAACAAATGCCGAAATAGAGCATGGCAGGAGATATGGGTAGGTTTTCAGGAGTTCTGATCGCCCAAAGATGTCAGGAAATCTATCTGCCGGTCGGGAGAGCGATCCTCCGATGATTGGTCTAGATGCTGTGAACCTCAGTGTGACAAAAAATGTGATGTATGCTTACCCAACTGTGTTTGCGATCATCCACGGAATTGGTACATAGCCATATGCCTCAGGCATATTAGTTGCGTCAGTGATGTCCATCGCCATGGTTTTGAGGATACCATTGCTTGCATTGAATGCTCCACAGATAACACGACTGGTCAAGAATATCAGTAATCGATGATCACAGTTACTATTTTATATTTGATTGAACACGCTGACCTGACCACCAGATCAAGAAAGGTTTTCGAGATCCCAAATGAGAACATCGAAAGAGAAATTGCTAATAGAGCTATGAGTATCACGGGTTTCCGCCCGATGTGGTCGGACAGTTGACTCCAATGAAAGATAGTCAGTGCATGAGCCACATAGTATGATGATTGCTCGGGGGGTATCAGAAACGAATGAAGGGGCAGTAACGATGAAGATATGCTTACAAGGATGCCGACATAGTGACCAACCTGGGACTCATTTCCGTGAGTCACCCCGATGTGTCTAATGAGCTTGACAAAATTGCAGGTTGTGATCAGATATAAATCTCAGTAAATGGAATATACTCACTTCGGGAATAAACGGAGAAAGGGTACCAGAAGAGAGAGGATCTAACATCTCCAAGAACAGTACAATTGAAAACTGATCCCATGGTAGAGGTGTTCTAGAGGCTGTTGATGGCTCTGGTCGTTGCAGAAGAGGTGTCTCCTCATCATCCTGCCGTGGAATCATGGTGGAACGAGGGAATGACTTGGATGAAAGTGCAGTTCATTATGATAGTGAAGTTATTCCAATAATGAGGTGTTCGATCATCGCCACTTGACTAGCTGATTAGTGATGTTCCGGCTCGGCTTCAAGCCCCGGGCCAGGCCAAGCCGGGCCAGATTGAGCCAGGCCCAGCCAGGCCTAGGACACAGCCTGACCAGGGCTTTGGCCCAGGCTTCAATTTTGCGAAGCCTAAGCCGCCGGCCCAAGCCGTGGCTTAGCAGTGCACTATCTATTTTGGTATGTAAGTTTATGTTTATGTTTATGTTGCCATCTGGCGATGGGTATCAGCTTCTCAGTCAATCCATACCATGAGGTATGTCAGAATGAGATCACAGTGAGTTGCCGTTGTCATGTTATGAAAGCTCGCTGATATTTACCCCAGTCTTGAAAAGCAAACATTCAGCAATCCATGTGCCTCTACAGTCTTGCCTGGCGCTTCAACTTCGCTGCCTTCGCAAACTTAATCTGTTTTCGAATCACATTCGATTTTTTATATGTGGTACGTGTATATGTGTCAGCACAGTCCCCACAGATAGTGAAGATGAACCTATCGTGCATTCTCGTCCCATATGCAGTTGTCCGGTCCAATCGCTGTGGAGGGCGCCGAGACTGGAGACTGTCTCATAGTTGATATTCTTGATGGTGTGTCGTACCTGGTTGCTCTTTTGTGTCTCTTTTCATTTGTTCATAGTCAGACCATTTGATAAAATGCCCTGGGGCTACACCATAAGCACCCTCACAAATATTTTCTTATCCCTACTTATCATACACCACCATGTCTCAGATGGTGAACTCTCAACCATCATCGCCGTCCCAATGGTCTTCAGCATTGTCCACGGCAGTGATCACGTCTGAGAGTGCTCAACAGAGACGCAAAATTGCTACCTTGGAGGAGAAGCTACAAATACTGGAGGCGGGGCATTCGGTGAAGCAAAGATATGAGCCTCATTGAAATCCATCTGGTCAGGCTCACTAACTATCATCAGGGACATAAACTACTACATGTCACAGGGAGGAGCTATCAGGTGTATAATCACCTTATATGATTCCATCGAAGACTCAAGATTCCGCGATACTAACTGTTTTTCTTCATCAGCGTCAAAGCAGTGATTGGAGATCGTACGCCCCCTCGATGCTGCACTTCAGGTATCCGAGTTACTGTATAGTTTCGACACTAGGTTCATCACGTGTCACAGCCTCTGTTGAATCGAACCTATTTGGTGTGACCGTCATGCAAATTTTTGGAAGGTGAAGCTAAATTGTGACATGTGGTAAAAATGGAAAAAAAAAACATACATATTACTCTAATGGGTCCAGAAGTCATTGTACATCTTGTTTGCGATCCGTCTACACTTTCCACGCCCCTGTTCAGCATTCCTAACACTGCCCTCTATACCTAGATCAGTACTATCTTCACCGACGTTATAGATTTCCGAGTGGTTCATAGAGGACAGACCACCGACCATGGCATGCATGCCCCATATAATCGATTCCGTGCGTCTTCCCACCTCGTTGATTTAAGCGTTTGAGATAATTTGACAACTTCGCAGGTAGCATCCAGTCGTGGCTACGCACAACCTGTTGCTAAATATTTTGATAATTAAGACTTTGAAACTGTAAACCTACATGGTATGCACACCCAATTTCGACTTTGAATTTGTATCTTCCAGTTTATTACCTCGGAGCCGGATGCGATCATGCACTCACGCTAATGATTTGTGGGTGAGGTTGAAGTTGCACAGCAGTGATCCGGCGTAACACCTCGTGCGGCAAGGATGATGATGTCCTGCTGAAGTTGAGCTTGCATTGTTCAACGTTCGGTCCTGATTCGCGCATTCGAGATTCTGCTCAGGCTATGTATGTCTCGTCAATATCGGCCAAGATCGCCGGGCAAGTATCAGATACTCCACATGAACCTTTGCCAAGTCCGAGCCATTGCTAAGTCTGAAGTCTTGTATACCAGTGTCGCGTTGACGTCGATAGTCGACCAGCGAACGCATCATTGATATTACCAGGTAGCGAGTGCAAACACATATTCTTATTGGTCACAGTGGATCTGGAGCTTAAGCCTGACCAATAATTATATCTGTAGAATCTGTTGCGATGAGTACAAAGGCGCATAGAACTGACCAAAGAAGCCGATCACCAGAGTAAGTTCCTTCCTTCACCATCCGGACCTATGGGTATCCAGGGCCAGTGCAGGTAACTTAATCCCAACACGGGCCTGGTTCCTGCGCCGTTTGCATCACTTCTGTGGTGCTGAATTCTCGCGCCACTCAATGCGAGCAGGAGGAGCGACAGCTCTTGCAGGCGCAGGAATGGCGCCTGACTTGATTCAGGCAGCTGGTCGTTGGTCGTCAGAAGAATTCAACAAGTACATTTGACGACATCCTTTTGTACTGCACGCACGAATGCAGGGCACCCAACAGGAACATCGCACATGAAAAAAGAGCCCTTTAGCGCCTGTTATTTTAAGAGCCCTCTCTTCTTTTCTCGGCAAGTCCCCGACCATTCGCATCTACTCACTTTTTTGTATTCAGCGATTTTGACTGTAATAAAAACGTGACCGAGTAAGACTCCGCTTGACCTGAAAACCCATGACATTCCACCTAAGCGTAGACTGATTCATGCAAAGCACTGGAGTGCTGGTAAGAGAGTAGCTCTGACTAAGAAATGGGACACCTGATGTTATTAATTAGTATGACTCAGGTGCACATTGAATCCGAGTCTGTTCTAGTAGCGGCACCTAAAGTAAAGTTGTGGAGTCGCTGAGCACGTGTACAACAACGTTGCTCAAGCTCAGCGCTCAGCCGCAGTTTTGGCTAACTGTTTCAGATTTCGGTCCGCACCTCTCGAGACTCCAAACGCCCAAAAATCAAGGTTTGACTACATTGCCGAACGGCCGACAGCAGTCCTGCCTCAAGATGATTGCCGAAGTTGCAGGTTGTCGTATTTTTGGACCCCAGAATTTAGCAAGGAACCGAATATAGCGGCCCTTCTATGTGGCGCTGGTACGATGGACGTCGCGGCGCAGCTGCGGGTCTGACTCGCACATGCTATTTATTATGAACTAGAACCTCTGCTGCACATCATAAGATTCCCTCATGGTATCTGCTCATTCCATGATGGCGACGGCGCTGGCCTGCTTAGTGTTCTCCGTCGCGCCAGTGACTGCAACATCGTACTCTATGGTCAAAGAGTACTATGGTTCTACCTTCTTCAACGACTGGACTTTCTATAATAATTGTTCGTGCTTTATTTCGAATTTGCCATGTCTCGAGCTCACTCTTTTTCAGACGATAATTTGACAAACGGAGATGTTACGTGAGTACAAACCTGTCACGGTCCCTTTTGCTTTGGCGATATAACATTTTCATCGTAGTTATGTTTCGGCTCAGAACGCAACTGCAGATCAGTTGGCATATGTAGATACTTCGACGAACCATGCCATCATCAAAGTAGACAACACTTCTACTGTAAGTTGTCCTTCAAGATATCTCATTTTCACTAACAGCTCCCATCAGGTGGTTTGGGATAACAAACAACTCCTCAGGATTGCAAGCGACGACGCCTTCGGAGTGGGGAGCTTGTGGGTAGCTGATTATATCATGCGCCTTATGGCGTGCGTACGCTGATTTTACACCAAGATGTTAGCGTGCTAAAGTTCATCTCTTATACAGTGTTCCGTGTGGCCAGCATGGTGGAGGTGAGCACTCGAGGGAGCACCGCACTCTTTAGAATACAACTTGAAAGCTAACAAATCATGATAGTCAAGCAGCTCTATGGCCACAAGGTGGCGAGATCGATACCTTTGAGGGTATCAATACCAATACCCAAAACCAGATGTCCTTGCACACTGAAACTGTTCGTGAACTGCTGCTGTTCATTGCTTATTCTCCAACACTCATTTACCATCTCACAGGGGTGCACGGCGGTTTCCCAAAATCAAACTTCAACCCTAGTCGCCAGCACAAATTGTTCGTATGCCGCAAACGAGGATCAAGGTTGTATTGTTACAGACCCGGCGACTACATCCTACGGCGCCGGTCTTGCGAGCAGCGAAGGAGGAGCTTTTGTAACCGAGATGGCTTCAACTGGTATCAGGTATAATGGTCGCCTTTTGATTTTTTAGAGACTGCATCACTTAACTTTTGTGTCATTCAGCATTTGGTACTTCACAGTGAGTTACAGTAGGAATGATGGTCATTGCCAAGTACTGAACCAACTTTTTCAGAGATCCGAAATACCCAGCTCGCTGTCGAGTAACGAAAGCACGATTGATACCTCGACCTTTGGTATTCCTGTTGCCAACTGGCCTTCTACGGGTTGCAACATTACGGAGTTCTTCCAGCCCCAGACCTTGATTTTCGATATCACCCTCTGCGGAGGTACGTCGATCATATATCGGCTCACTGATTGAGCTAACGTTCGGCTTATGTTAACTCTTTCTAATGGATAGACTGGGGTAAGCAGACTTTGCGAGCAACGAGCGTCACCAAATGCTAAGACACTTTCATAGCCGATGGTGCTACATGGAACGATACATGCTCAGGCATTTGCTACAACAACTAGGTCATGGGCAATGGTACCGACTACGATAATGCTTACTTCGAAGTCGGGTATGTGAGGGTATTCAGCACAGAAGGCACCAACACTGTCGTATCTGGCACCAGTACTGCTTCTGGTTCGTCCTCGACGACTTCAGGTTCAACATCTTCAAGTAGCTCGTCTGCAGGCCCCACGTATGGTGGCTATTGGATGAGTGCGACATTACTCATTGTCGCTGGACTTTTCAGCGCTGTCTTTACACTTGCTTGAAGGGACTAATAAGATTATCTCCGACGTTGCTCGGTGATAGAAACGTACTATCTATACGTATGTGACTCTATTCACCTCACGCCCGGACAATCGTCATGATTGGGAAGCATCGACAGTATCCCAGGACCTACGTTTACATATAGTATTGGACTTTGTTGAGTGATAGTAGATCCGGACTTGAAAAACCTACACAGCTGCAGTGACTGATAAGCTATCAGTACTTTAGTCCCGGATGGGTAGGATTACTCCGAGTAGCGTTCCTTGAGATGAAGTTGCTTGAGCCGTGGGCAGTACAGTGCTTTATTTATGTAAAACCTTCGAATGGAGAAGTGCCCTGTCATCAAATGCAGCGTAATCGACTCCAAAAAAACTGATCAAGCTGCATCTATTCACACCAGGCCAGGGGATGCCATGAACACAAGGGAATGTGGCTAAGAGCGTGCGACATTGAGAGTTGCAGTATACAGCATAGCGTTAAAGTGTGGCGGCGGGGGTGGTAAGTGCACAAAAAAACAGCACAAGTTAACGAGTACAGGTACCATTGCAATTGTTCAGTGAGACAGCAGTCATCGAACAGAAGAATTATGCAGTCTGGGAATTACCAGAGTTGGAATAAAACTCCACGGCGAATACTTTAGAAGCACACCAAACTGGCCCGGGCGTGCTTGGAGAGTGTAACGAACTGTTCCTTCTCTTCAAACAGTGACGATGTATTATCATACATGTGGCAGATTCACACCTGGCAATCGATGCAAGAGATGTTACACGTGTAGCATGATAAGCAACAGGGATGGGTCACAATAGAGAATCGAGCTGGGGAGGCAGGTGTGACGCAAAAGGTCCACGGAAGGGATCTCCGGTACGTATTATGATTCGCGATACAGCCTGCGGAGACAGTTTACCACAGGTATCGTTGGCAGAGATGACGTCCTTATAGACATCAGATTACGAGACCCAGGAATATGGAAAAGAGCGGAGTGCCAGAAAACTGGTCGATGGCCTTGCGATGCATTTAAAAGAGGAGCATCAAGTTAACGATGACTGCCGCATGCGATAGATAACGGTTGATCCGATGCTGCTCTGCGCTTGAACAGATGAAGAGAACATGCAAAGGGCAACTCGGAGCCCTTGGATTGGTAAGCGCACTTTGCGTGGCTGGAGAGAAAATTAATTCATGTATGTAATGTTGTTAATTACGTAATTCTAACAACGTTTGACGATTCAACCAGCTGTACCGTGACATACCCATATTGCAATACGGGCGATCCGTGAAATCTACTGTATTGAATTTACAGGTAAGGACATCTTGTTCTACTCCTTGGCGTCGACGCATAGAAATATTTAGTACTAAAGTTAATATTCATTTGTGCAGATATAGTCTGACGTTACTTCTTACGCTTGCCTTTGAGCGCTATCACCTCGGCCTGCAGTTTGCAGCTGATGATGACAATCCGCTCACCGCTGCTGCAACTTGACGTTTGCATAAAGCAGTTTCAAATCGGGACCCCAAACTCCATTACATCTATTTAATATAGCCACGCTATTTGCTAATGAACGTCTCATATCCCTGCCCAATACCATCATGACTAGTACAGATGCATCCATTCATACAAATCCTGCTGCCCTGTTTAGTGTGGAGGGACAGATCGCTGTGGTCACAGGGGGTGGCACCGGTACACTCTTTTCTTGGCCTTGTGGCAAATATTGCTCATCATATCATGTTTTCTAGGTATCGGACTCATGATTGCTACTGCATTAGAGCACAACGGTGCCACCGTGTACATCATTGGTCGGAGGCTTGAAGTTTTAGAAAAGGCTGCCAAGGAGAACAACGTATGGAATATTGCATCCATAGTGACGGTTTCTGACACCAATCTCCCAGAAATTCGGAAAGCTCATCCCGCTACAGGGTGACATCACGTGTCGTCAGTCTCTCACACAGCTCGTCGAGACTGTTAGAACACGTCATGGCTATATCGACCTCCTTGTCAATAATGCTGGCATCGTCCGCAATCTTCTGCCCCCAAAATTACCATCCCCTCTGGACGACCCTGCAGATGCCTTACCATCCATCAAGGCGTTCCAAAGCGTCCTTTGGAACACTGGATCGCCAGAAGGCTTTGCCGAAACGTTCGATACGAACGTCACTGCCGTTTATTTCACTACTGTTGCTTTCCTCGAATTGCTTCACCTTGGCAATCTAAGAAGGGGTAATTTGCCACCCGTCATGTCACTGCGTCCACCAGTTTTCAACAAGGAGACCTCTGATAATGATGTTTCAAATGATCGAGGCTTTGCATCCTCCAGTCCCTCAGTAGCTCATCATTCCTCGCCTCCAACACCCCCCTCACCTTTTACGTCCCTTCCTGCAGCATCGTCCGCCGCTGATTCTACTCAGGCCCCTCATCTTCCGGAGAAATGCATTTCGCTGCCGACATCTCAAGTTATCACCATATCCTCATCTGGCTCTTTTCGTATTGATGCGAAAGTTTTATCTATCTCCTACACAGTGTCAAAGAATTCTTGCACAAACCTTGGAAGGCTCTTGGCTAACCTTCTGGCTGATTGGGGGATTCGTTCCAATGTACTTTGCCCAGGCGTCTTCCCAAGCGGTGAGCGATTACTCCTCTAGACATAAATGAGTTTATCGATATACCCCTGGGATAGAAATGACATCAACTCAACACCTCACACCTGCCCTTTTGGCTCAGACTGTCCCTCTTGGGCGCGCAGGCGTCCTATCTGATATTTCCGGTCCTATTCTTTTCCTGGCTGGCCCTGCAGGAGCGTACGTTAACGGTGCCGTATGGCTGGTTGATGGGGGACGAGTTGGCACTGTTGCCAGCTCCTACCACTGATTCGACTTGGCGCCTCAAGTCACATGTAATGCAATGGGCTGGATTGCATGTTTATTTGCGCAGAGGACCTCGCTCTTTTTATGAGCGGCGGTCCGTCATGTCATCCAGCTATCGAAACCAACACTCTTATCTGCGGCTTTCATAATTTCTTCTCATCTGCCCTGACTTGGAAGGGGGTTGTTTGATATTATTATCTTATCATCAATTCCATGCTGTTTTGGTTTGATTCATGATCACGCTGTCGAATGCTTTGAAACGGCGACACGAGGAGCCAACGTTGCTGATCGACTACACAAGTTTTGTTCAGCCCCTCAACAAATTTTTCACGGTGGTGATAGGTAGGTCATTCCTGCATGAAACTTTATTCCCAACTTCGGTTCTGGATCGGTAAACCAATTATGCACCCAATCCAGACTCTAAATTTAGACCGACAATCACGAACTCCTCTATTACTGAAGATTTCACCATTCACACCCACAGCTATGATCTCAGACGTGGATCATAGATCCGATGGGTACGTGGATTCCCAAATTGATACTGATATGCGTAATTTGGGTACCCTATGCATCAGTCAAGATACCATTGAGGTCATCATCATCTCCGTTAACCGTTTCATGTGAAGTCACATGAAAGACCAAATAACGTTAGTAGGCTCCGATGTACAGATAAGTCCACTTGTCAAACCTATATGCGCAAAGACCCCCTTTTAAACTAAGTATATAGGCCGTATAAAGAGCGATGTGATATCGTGCGGGTCCGTCATGATGTAGGCACAGTATAAAATTACGTTTGAAACAGCCACCATCACATTCATAAGTATGGGCTGCCATCGGTCCGTCCAACGTGCGTGTCTACCCTCGCAGTCGCATTTTATCAATAGAGCCCTTCGATTGCACTGCATGCAGCTAGTAGGTATGTGTTACAATGCCTTCAAACTTGAAATTATCAGAACTTACCATGCATCAGTGGGGTGGATTGTGCTATGAAGCACTCTGTAGCAATTATGTCTCCCTGATCCTGAATGGGGCTGGTTTGCCGGGCCCGCTGGTATGCATACACTGATCGCTTCACCGTGCGCGGTCCCATATATCTTTGTCCCAATCTTCGCGATCCAGGGACAACCCGATGCATCATCCATAACAGAAGCGTTCGCTGTCTCTATCAGAAGCTGGCCCTCGTTTGATAGTCAGTAAGCTATACCGTCGCGACACCTCCCTTACTTAAACATCCTTGGGCTCATGACCTATACTGTCAGTCTGTTCCCGTTACTGTGTATCGGTATTGCCCTTGGATGCCGATACACAGCTGCTAATGTGGGGAAATTTCAGATGCAGACACCAAATGACAATGGGAATTGTCAGACGCTATTGGTCGCCGTGTACCACCTGCTTGTGCAGCCGAGATTGCTACGTAGGATGCACAGTTTGCGCGATCTCCATAAGGCCTCCCCACATACATTTTTGGATCCTTCTCCACATTCCCTTGCGGTGGTTTCTATGGGACGACCATGTGATACTCCATCAGGTCAGCCCCGATCCAAGACTTTAGTTACGATGCCAACGTTCAGTCCGATTGCGCTCTGTCATCGGACCGTGCAGGAACTCAGCACTGGTTATCAAATTGAACTTATGTAGACTCATGCGTCACTCATCTTCGGTGAAATTCTCTTTAGATAACATGCGTTTCTAGTAAATTTTGCGGTGATACGGAAAACATACTTAGTGACAATGACTATGTAGTGATGAAGTTCGTCACCACATAGTATTTCAATTCGCGAAGGTTCGGACAGGTGGGCATGGTTATCGAGAACGAGCCAGCATTAATGCTGGCGGAGGTTTTAATGTCATACATAAGTGACTCGATGTTTATCTGGAAAATTGTACGACAAAACATTATTCGGCCAGTGAATGACTGAAATACACTGATTGACGTGGTCCACTGGTCTCCGGTATCCAGAAAGCCTTGTAAGGTATTTACTTACCTTGGAAACTACAGTGGGGTGTGGGGATTGTGCGCTTATGCGCCGAGCAATTCATTCCCAAGTTTTAAACATGCGAATTTTGCGCCCTAGGATTATTGACACGTCGTCTGTTAGTTTCTAAATGAGTCACATATCCATGAATACGAGATAAGGTCAACTTGTCCACCTGGCAAACTAGTCTCCGAGCCTAGGCCATCGCATGAAAACAAGATATGGTCACCTATTACTGAATACGTACTTCTTGATATCGGAGCAGCGCTGAACCCATGTGAGTGATATTCTCCATCTGCAAGACTCGGGCTGTGTTTTGCCACTAAAATATTACTGGATGGTTACCGGAGCCTCGGATATAATTAACACGGATCCTATGCAGAGTACTTCAATACAAAATCATACCTGATATCTGCAGTAGGCAGTCGCTAGAGTTAATCGATTTACGTGTCGTACTCGCTTTGGGCGCCAATAACCGCGCCGGGGTAATGTAATAGTTGCGTGATGGAAGCCCATTCGTTCATCTTGTTTGAGTCAGGATGAAAATCACAGGCTGAAAGACTGACGGTACCGTCCGGCAAATAACTGGCAGAATATCACAGGTACCAAGGTAGGCTCAACGCGAGGGCAAACAGGGCAAACAGGGGAATCGGCTTATCAGTTCGACTGCAGGGCATACTCCGACGATGGATTTTTTGGAGAGCGTGAAAACAGCGAGACTTGCTAGTATGCAAGCACCCCTCGTGCAAATTATTGGTCACACGACATCATGTGTGCTGATGATGGAAGATTATCAGTCATTAGTATAGCACTGAGTATCGATAAATACCGACCACTAGTACTTTTGTTGGATACCGTATTAATCGCATTAGCAAGAGTACTAGACCATTGAAGTTAAGTCGGTGGGTGCAATCGGCAAAAATTGAGTGTTCGTCGTGATGCAAGGAAACTAACGAAGTTTGGCATATTGGAAGTCGGGACTTTTTCCCAAAGGGAAGACAACAAACGTTTGGAGTGACACAGCAGGAAAGGCCTGTTCAACGTTGTTCAACGTCGTTCTTGTTTGTCGCCCGCAGGTACCTTGAACTTTTCTCATTCTTGTCCTTCGAAATCACCTAGCAGGCTTTGACTTTCGCTAGACCGGCAGGCTCCGCTGGTCTCGTCTAGACCCAAAGCAGCGCAACGCAACGGTCGCATTATCATCAGTCCTGCTCAGCAGACTTTGCAATCGTGCTTTTGATTCTAGCATATAGTCCCAAGACTCGACGTCAGGACTCCTTCTAAAGAGAATTAGCTCTCATCAAAGAGCCATCTCAATCTCATATCTACTCCCCTCCTTCCAAAATCTCATCTTCACATTGTGTCCTCGAGGATTAGGAACACACATCTACCCCCCTCCTATATCTTGCAAAAACGTGTCTAACGACACAAATTCTTCATCCATTTTACCGCTAGCGGATCTTCACGAGCGTCGCATCTCAAATTTCGCCCTCTAGTTTCAATTCACGTAGCATCGTTCATTCCAGTCACCAATAGCGCCCATGTCTACTCTTCGTCCTCCTTCCAGTCCTTCACCTTCCCCTCTCAACACTGATCATGGTCGCTCTGCTCGCGCTTCCATGGGCCCTCGTCAAACTCTAGCACCAGCCTCCCCTCGTCCTGGTGGAGGAAGCGGTGCTCGCCCCACAAGCGAACTACTCGGTAGCGCAACTATGTTTCAAACACCAGAGTCAGAGGCAATCGACCAATGGTTTGAAAATCTCCAAATTACGAAGAGACTCTTGAGAGATGGCTGCTGCATCCCTGGATGTCAATTTCAAAGAAGAATTAAGCGCGATCGAGCAATGTGAGCGTCTTAATCCCATTTTAGTCTGTCATCAAAACGTGCTTTTTTGAAGGGTTCAAGGTCCTTTCTGAAGCAGAGCGCACTGCTGCTCTTTACAGTCTTCTTCAACAATCTACTCAAGTTCAAATCCGATTTTTCATTACCGTTTTGCAGCAGATGGCGAGATCAGATCCGATGACCGCTCTCTTGAGTCCTGCTATTGGCGGTGAGTATTCTTGGTCAATATTTATTGCCTCACGAATCTAAATTTGAGATATAGGTTCGATGCAGAGTCAGATGGAAGCCAAGTTGGCCCAGATGACGTTT
>NW_024542300.1:0-24120 GCF_016758785.1 Suillus bovinus
AATGGCACGTTGAGGAAGAGCTGAATGCGAAATGAACACGAGGTCACCGAAGTCTTTGATCACTTACCGTAAACAAGACGATTGTGTTTGAGGATTCGAGACTTATCACATCTGGCAATTTATATGCCAGTAGCTACCAGCCTGACGTAGCTTTGTCAGGTTTTAGCATGAGGTACCGTCCGACACCACGGTGATGAGAGGAAGAACCTGGCAGCTACAATATGGAGCCCTGGTACGTTCTTATCGTCAATTCAATACTAACAGAGGCAAATAGAAGGGGCGGGAGAGCTTTGGTCATAAATGTCAGCCAAGGAGGTCGGGACGATGCCTTGGACTGGGAGCATACAGAACACTTGGGGAAGGAAGTACAGTGGCATTCAATACTCGATATTCAACACTCAGGGATCCAGCATATTGCTACGAAATTGCGCAGCGGATCCAGGGCTGATCTTACGGCCATTATTGACCCGGGACGATGTCTCGGTCATGGTTGGTCGAGTGATACTCACGTCGATATTCAATGAATAGCTGCGCCAAGCAAGTCTGACCGTCACGTGACAGAAAGAGCGGTATTGCGCAAGGTACCTGCTGTACTGGTCATTAAAAGACAGCACTGGCAACAGAAGCTGGATTGCATGACAGAAAAAGTAAAAGGATCATCACCATAGTACTATTGAGCGAAATTCTCCCATTCACAAATTACGGAACAACGGCGCGAATTGAACGAGTGTTGAACCTAAAGTCTGGTTTCTAAGGGTCAGGCAACGGTGTTGAGTTACTCGGTGTATGATTTGTGAGGGTCAGGATCCAGGGTGCGACGTGCGTGCGGATTAATTGCTTAGACGAACGGCAATCGAGCCGCAGTGACAACGATAAGTACGTGCTGCCTCAAGATCCTAGACGTCAAGGGACCACTCCAACGATTTGGTCACCCACCAAAACACATGATGGTTAAGCAGAGTTCGGCGCTGTCCACCGGATTGACTCGGGTTCATGGCAAAAGACAAGACGAGGTCGACTCGGATGTCCGGTCATAAGCACCTCACTAAGATAGTATTGATCGTCGATGAACCCCGTGGTACACTTGGGCTGAAAAATGAATAATAGAATAGTTAATAGAACTCACAAAGATAAGATCATGATTTCAGCTTTGAGTCCACTGAAACTTTGATTGAAAACCTTTGTTTGTTTGCAATTGTGGTGGCACCGAGTCACCGAGTCTAGCTGTTTGGCAGTGCTTGACTCGGACTTGGAACACGATACAGGGTCACCGTGATTGCGACTCCGAACCTCTTAGACAATGTCAGGTCATAGACACCTTGGATTCAATCTGTTGTCTCCTCTATCCCCAGGTTGCCGTGAGTGTACTAATGCCTCAGTGAACTCGCAGGTTCTATGTGGCTCGCTGCATCAGAGCAATTAGCTAAGTCCTGTGAAGCTAGGTCCAAGCCATCATCACGGGCCTAGCTTGCCTGAGGGCACAGGCGCATCACCAGTTATAGTCGCTACAACGGCCGCCTGACTTCCAAAATTAAAATCAACTCCACTACCTGTAGTCATATGTTCGGTACCCCAATTACCATAGCCCGCGAGCCTCCCCGACGGCCACCTCAGCTCGACTTACACGATCCAATAATGGCACAACCTTCGGTCATTTACTATTTCGCCTCAACTATCATTAAGGCTGACGGCCGTCTCACTTTAAATTCTGTACAGAGATACTTAAGCACCTAATACACAGTCGGCATCTCGAGCTCCCAACGTGCCACAAGCACATGGTGCGTCACAGCGTGCGCTCTAAACGGAGCAAAGGCTAGTCGGATACTCCTGCAGGATCTTTGTGCTTGACAGCATTTCCTGTGCGTGAAGAGTTGATTCAAGCTGTTGTGGTATCCTAGCACTAACATCCAGAGTCAATACTCGGTGGTGGATCGTGTCCGAGTCATGGTGTCGCGGTACGTCATCGTTACTGAAGGCATCAACGGATTGTTAACAAGTCCCCGGAGCAGTACATCGTTGATATTTGGTTGGCAGGGGCCGGGTGGTATAATCACGCACCGACAAAGTACCGATTGAATAAGAACACTTCAGAACATCTTAAGGCTATCCACTTGTGCAAGATAAAAGCCGTAAGAACATTGTAATCTTGCTCTACTTTCCATTACACTGGTGAATGCATCACTACCTATCGCGAACAATGTTTATTCTTTTTGTAATCGTTTCTCTCATCTCATCAATTAATGCTACATCCATAATATCTCGCTCACAGTCCTACCCACTATCTCAGCCCGCTGTACATGGTCCTAAAACTCGATTAACCATAGGTAATAGATTCATCGCTCCCGATGGCTACAACCGCTCGTGAGTCTATTATCACGGCACTCGAAACTCCTTTCTGATCTTTGACAGAGCAACTGTTGTTGATGGCACATTTCCTGGACCTTTGATTACAGCCCAGAAGGTGAACTTTTGTTGAACTCCTTGTCGGGCGCCAGTGCTAACCTCTGAATAGGGAGATCATTTTGACATCGAAGTTGTCAACAAGCTGAAGGATGACTCGATGTTTGTGCTTACCAGTGTCATAAGTAGTGTCAAATCATCAATACTGTTATAATTAACATTGTTTACCACAGCACTGGCATGGTATCTCCCAGAATAAGACGAATTACGCGGATGGCACGTCCTTCGTCACACAATGCCCCATTACGCCGAACCACTCTTTTTTATATCCTTTCTCCGCCCCGAATCAGGCGGGCACTTACTGGTATCACAGTCATTATTCTGTCCAATATGTCAGTATTGCTCGAACCTTGCATGCGCATTAAAGAACTGACCTATGGAACAGTGTGATGGTCTCAGGGGACCCCTGGTAATCTATGATCCTCAAGACCCTTTGGCATACATGTACGATGTCGACGATGGTGAGCGGTAAATTGGTTCATATGAACCCTCTGACCATCATGTGTTTCCAGCAAGTACTGTGATCACGCTTGCCGACTGGTGAGTCTTGCGAACATGGGTAATCTGCCCGATTAAATCAGGATCACTAGGTATCATACTGTAGCTCCAGACTTACTTGACACTATACCTGTTGCCCAGTCTATGCTTATCAACGGACACGGTCGCTATGCTGGTGGACCCCAGTCTGAGCTTGCTGTGATCAACGTCATGCCGGGGAAGCGATATCGCCTGCGCTTGGTTCAAATGTCATGCGACTCCAACGTCCTGTTCTCCATTGATGGCCATAATT
The DNA here is from genome assembly GCF_016758785.1 of Suillus bovinus. NCBI lineage: Eukaryota > Fungi > Basidiomycota > Agaricomycetes > Boletales > Suillaceae > Suillus > Suillus bovinus. The sequence continues at coordinate 3,251 of NW_024542300.1, forward strand.
TAACTGTCGTCGAAGCGGATGGACAACTGACAGTACCTCTGGTGGTAGATCAGCTCCAGATTTTTGCAGCTCAGCGCTACTCTGTGATTCTAGTAACCGATCAGCCAGTAGATAACTACTGGGTACGCAGTCTTCCAGATACGGCAAATGCGACCTACGATGGGGGAATGAACTCTGCTATCCTACGTTACCAAGGCGCCCCAGAGGCTGACCCGACTACACCTACGAACCCATTGCAAGAGACAAACTTGCACGCTCTAATCAACCCCGGTGCTCCTGGCATTTCAGAGTATGGTAAGGCAGATATCAACATCGCCCTCGATGTTTCCGTCACTGGCCTACAATTCTTTGTCAATAATGTCACATTCCAATTCCCCACCGTTCCTGTTCTACTCCAAATCCTTAGTGGAGCTCGAGACGCTTCTCAGCTCCTCCCACCCGGGAGTGTGTACGTTCTCGAGGCCAACAAAGTGATAGAGTTGACGGTGGCAATAACTGGTCCAGGCGGACCTTTGCGTCTTTTCCATTCATCCAATATCTTATGTCACTCATATATATTGTACCAGCATCCCATACACCTTCACGGGGTAATTTCGCCGTGACTTTGAAGGCACATTTAGCTGGTTACTCATGAGTATTAGCATACATTCGATGTTGTACAGAGCGCGGGAAGCAGTACCTTCAATTATCAGAACCCCGTTCGCCGCGATGTAGTCAGTGCTGGGAGCGCTGGGCAACAAATGGTGATACGATGGGTCACCGACAATTCTGGTCCCTGGTTCTTGCATTGGTATGACGTCATTTTATCGAGTTTTTCAAGAAGAATACTAACTCCGAACCAACAGTCATATTGACTGGCATCTTGCAGAGTATGCGTGTAAATTTTCTCATGAACTCAATGGCTAATTCTTTAAATCCAGTGGTTTTTCCGTGGTGATGGCGGAAAGTCCCTCGGATACCGACGCACATGTGAGCCCCGTGCCGTGTAGGTCATACGTCAAGAAACTGTATTTCTACGGCTGAGCTGCTTTACAGATGAATGGGATCGTTTATGTCCAATCTATGACAATTACCAGGGATTGCCTCCTACGTTACCTGAGGGAGGTTTAGATCTTAATTGACCAATATAGGGCTTTAGTCCTACTCTATAAGGTTTTTATTTTATTTTTGAATCTTGATATCAGAGAACAATTAAGTCGGGCAAAGTACTGTATTGAGCGGGTATTTTATTTACTATTTTATTTTGCACTTGGCAGTTCCATGTGAGAGTTGTGAGGGACAGATGGAGCCAATTTGAATGTTGACGTTGAATGTGTACATTTCAACTGGCTGACTCGGTTAAAGGGACCAGGCTGCGGGCACCACCTAGCATTCTGGCATTGTGCGGCTCTTTACAAAGGTTTACTCATGAAGGAAGAACAATTCTTCAGCGCTTCAACCACCTCCATATGTATCTCTTCAGCGAGGCGACCTTTTAAAGCCTAATTTCTTTAGCAGTATTTGCTTAGTCATCATAAATCTCTCAGTCTATACGTTGTTTCTCAGAGAACTGGCAGCTGAGCAGGCGAAGCCCAGCTAGCGCCGTGCACACTTACAACCAAGCCAATGCGTTTTGAACGTTCTGCACAACCCTGCAAGTGCAAGTGCTGGTTGAAGCAGGTTTACCATCTTGCAGCTCGTTTGACAGTTGACTCCGAGTCATCACTGAGACCAGCAGGGTCAGCACTACTATTTATGTGCCAATGCAATAAGATATTGCAGTCGCGAAATGCGCCATGGTGCATAACCTGGCTCCTGCCTGCGTATACCTGCTAGTTGCGCGATTGTAACAATGAAGACAGAAGATATAGATAATGCTTGTATCCAACCTATAGACTTACTTTCTCCAAACCGCGGGTCGTGGATATGAACATCATCGACGCTGAAATTTGCGTTAAGATCAATGTGAGCGACTCTCGTACTCTCTGCAATTCGTAACACCAACGCAAGTCATGACGCAGGTCAGCGAAAAAACAACACTGACCGAGGCCAACGATGTCTATCATTTCTCTGTATGTCTGACTTTTTAATCTCTATCTTTACCACTCACGAATGTCTCCTAGTATAGATGCCTCTGGTGTCTTGCGGGCTATGAACATTAGGACCATTCAGGATCTTACAGTCGGTTTATGACCATCGTAGTCTCCTTTTCTCACCTCAGTACATTGTCAATCACCAGGTTTCATGAGTCCAGAAGACTTGATACCCAAGCCTGTACTCGACTTCAATGGTATTGGGTATGTTGTCTTTCCTCTCAGCCTCTTTCTTTTTCAGAGCGCTCACAGTACAAAACGTATAGATGGCAGTCAAATCACTGCTCGATTCACTCCAGTCCTGCACGCCTACATTACGTCGGACTGTCAAGAGGCCGCAATCATACGAGCTGCCATCGACACCTCTACGATCTGGCCGGGCTTGCCGAGAGCACGACTTGGACCCTTAAACGCGACGCAGCCACTGGACATTGCGCCTTCGTTTTAAAGAGTGCGAAATCGCTGCGCCTAACTATCTGTCCAGTGAGATTTTTCGTGGCCTATTTTTCTTTATAAGGTCGCTCAGTAATATTTTGCGATAGTTGGTATTGTTTTGATCAATAGGCCTCTATCTATACAGTCACTTGATCGAAAAACCAGCGATGGTTCACACAATTCGGCCAACGGGAGGAACGCTCGCCGGATATGTGCATCTTTGCTCCAAACAGGGACGACCTGAGATAGCAGCACTACGTGGGTACATGTTCTAACATATGTAAGGACGAAACGTTTCATAATGTGGAGACATTTCCCCTGCTGCTGCGCTATGCCGCACAGAACCGATCATCGCACTTGCGGCATGTGCGCAGCTAGCTGGTATATTCTCAACCCGTCGAAAACTCACATCATCCTCAACATTATATCAAGGGGTCCCCGCCCAGACTCTTTGACATTCCTCGTTTTTTCTAAATTCACCACCTGTCAGCTCATCAATACCTAGATCTTGCTTCTTCCGCATACAAACAAGCAATTGAACATTGTGGTTGCTGCCCATCATTTGTCCTGCAGGTGTTTTTGAGACCAAATCGGGGCCAGGTTCCAGGCAGTGAAAATACGTCTGACAAGGCCTCAATCTGTTCACATTTGGACATTTACATTGTACACTACAGTTGCTGTTGTTCGAATGGCGCGCCGATATCGTACTTTTGACAGTGCGGTGTAGAGCTAGTGAATAGATCAGCGTCGAGGTTGAGAATGGCTTTTTGTAGTCTTCAAAGATTCAGAAACGGAGATAAGAGTAGAATCTGACACGGAAGCGCACAGTGAGTTGCCCATCCTGGCTAATTCGTCTCAGTTATCTCATTAAGTATTTTTTCGCATTGTAAAGAGTGGACTACGAAGACACTGACAGGGAGCGGTGGAGTAATGTACACATGGGGGTCAAACAATTTGACAGTAATAACCCCGCAGGACATCGTTCAGACTTTTTTTGATACTAAAAACTATATGAAGAAACCCAGAAAAAGCGTACCTTGTTTAGGGTTATAAATTATAGCAATCATACAATCGTCCAGGTAACGAATATTGCCCTTTGAGGACAGGCCCGGCCAGCTCGTCGATCGGACGACGTATAATCAAAGAATGAATACATGTATAAAAGGCGAAAGAAGACACATCATCATGACATGTCTACATCTTGAGCGAGGTCGGGTCGAGGTTCTCCTCGGGCTACTGAGTTAACCAGCTCCCTTCTCACTTCGAGGCCGATCTGTGGATGGGGGTTAACGCGAATGACGTCCAGGAGAGCATCTTTTTGGTCAGGGGTGAGATCCGGTGAGTATCTATAAAAAGCCAGATTTAGATTGGTACCGATATCGAATGCAACAACCTGACCTCTGGCAGAAAGCTAACAGGCTTTGATGCCAGAGCACCGGAAGCTTTTGGGTGTCGCCACGCCCACGAGCCTTGTAAGTGTTGGAAAGACGAATGAAATGGAACACCAAGGCATCAACAACTTTGTATGGAAGTTGGTACTTTTTGTCGATCAGCACGCGAATAAATAGAGAATTCGGTCCTGAAAGCAATAAGTTACCTTGAAGATAACGAAAAATGATATTGTACCTGTATAGTCCATGTTTGCTATCCGAAGTAAAGCTGCCGCAGAATGCAAGACAGGCACTTTCTTCTTAGCAACGACAGAAGCAATGATAGCGGCCTCTTTAAGGGTACAGCCGTCCTAGTAATAGTGAAAGTGATTAAGTATGGTTAGAAATGTAAGTCCGACAACCCACCTCCAACATCGGGAACACGATACCCTTGAAGAATGCTGCAGGTTTAAATAATGCGCGCTTTAGGCATTCATAATATTGTACATTGAGTTTTTTATTGCTCTGTATATCCTCCCGTATTGCATCCAGGAGGACCACGGAAAGAAATATTTGAGCCTGAGCAGGCTTCATCGTCGACACAAAGATTCGTGTTGCTGCTCTACATGCATGAGGGCTCCAATTTTCGGGACGAGTGAGCGCCAAGACTCTTGCCCATGCTGGGAGCGAAGGAATCACTTTGAAGAATTTTGGTAATGGCCCCGACTTATACCCGTGCAGGAAGATTGCGAGTCTGCAAGAAACATGAGATTCAGTAAACATTGCGTGAGACAGGATGTACGTGCTTTGAATAAGATTCTACAAGTCTAGGATCAAGACCGAGTGCTGGATCAGGATGTTCTTGATCTGGAAAATATGAGATGATAGCCTGAGCGACCAGGATTTGATCCGTACCCTGCTGCACTTTTTGCATGACATTGACACCATTGGTCTCCCCACTCTCCAATTTAGCAAAAATGATATCCGCTAATGTTCGGCGTTCACCAGAATTAGATGGCAGGAGCGCATCCAATACTTTAATATCTCCAGAATCTATTTGCTGAGGGGGATGGATGGTGAGATGCAAGCTAGCTACATCAGAATGCACTGACAAACATATCCTCTGCATCACCGTTATCACTCATGTCATCATCGTCACTGTTCTCATCATCATCATCGGCGAATTGTACTCTGGGCTTAAAGTTCTCGCGTTCATCTTCATGCCGAGGCTCATCCTCGTCCTCGGGCATATCGATCTCTTCTTGCTGATCCCTCGCGAGCTCAAAGATTCTCCTCGACATTTTTGGGTCAAGTACCTGTGCATTGCTCGATCAATCATTTTAACGAGCACGACTAGAATGTACACACTTCTGTGTTCTCTTCATCGTCGGAGGATTTCTGCCGCTTGGTGCGCTTCCCCGGTTGAGATATGCGACCGTATTTCGCTTGTTTCTCATCGACATCCAGTTGTGCGAGGAGAGGGTCATGCCTTGGCTTCACTGATTTCTGTACTCGAGGCATGATGGTATGTATGCGATTTACCGAAACATTATTTTCTGATGGATATTGATTACTTAATAATTACCTACAACCCTCCTAGTCGTCCTGATAATAGTTTAAGGAAAGAATTCCACATCGGGTCTGGTGTAACTATGTAGTACTAACTGCTCGTTCGGTACGAGTTATAGGTACCCTGTTATCACTCAAACGTTACTCGGCTCCATCAAACCCTGAGGAAACAAGGTACGGACATCCTCACATAATTCACAAGGAAAGGACCCCAGACTCTTACTATGATGTTCGCTTCAGCTTGTTTGTGACGGCATCACCCAGCCGTATATAACCTCAACGCATTCATTTCTTCACCCATCAACACATGCTTCTGTCTCCAGAACTTTTCCCTTCCCTTCCGCTGCTCATGTGTCCCTCTAAGCTCCTTTTTCTCTCTCGCTCTTGAAACCTTGCAAGTTTACTCGTTATTTGTGAAGTATGTTTAAGTTCTGTGACAGAACTCAAACAAACTTCGTACTTATAGACTACTTGAATATGTACATGGTCCTGTAATTTTGTAGCTGTCTGTGCCAATACACTATCTCTCTCTGCATCCTTCGATGATGTGCAACCTCAGTGCGGTTGGAATAAATACACATCTGCAACCATCACACTTCTCCAAAAGACAATTAGCATCAAACTCATGAATACCCCCACCAGCTGCAAGCTTAAACAAGTGATCCTGCTCGTTCGGAGACAGGATAGGGCCTTCCTGGACCATGGGTAAGTCAGGAACATCTTCAGGAGGAACTACGAGAGCATCAGGCTCAACATGTTGCATTGGGTGTTGCACTGGGTGATGTGCATGGCCAAGCAACTGATCTCTCGCAGTGGGAAAGACAGCTGTAGACGAATTCATGTGAGTTAATGAAAGATGAACGAAAATGAAAAAAAAACACCAGAATGACGACGCCTGTTATTATTAGTGCGAGCAGGAATGGCAGAGACTGTACGAGTCCATGTTTGTGAAGGATGAATGGACTGATGGGCACCGAGATAGTCCATAAAGTATGGCGCGATTTCTGAATGACGGAGAGGTGAATTCAGCCATCGAAGTTCAAACCTAGTTACGAGAGCGGCAGTGTTGGCGGCAGCTTGAAACACAGGCCAATCCTCATAGGTTGAAATATGGTGCGCAGTGTGACACGTCTCGTTGAGATTGACTGTGAACCGAGTAAGGTAGAGATAGAGGTCGTCAAAAAGTTCAAAGACTTACTTGAAAAACCGCACTTGTTATTGCGGAAATAACACACAGCTTTCGTGAATCCATTCATTGTCGATACAAAACGAACAGGAGTTGCACACTCCTCCACGGCACTGCAGAAGCACTCCCAAGAAGTGCGCCTACGTCGCAAAAATTGGGCAATGCCCGCGGGTGTTACACGAGTTCTAGTTGTGCGGGAAACTGGACTGAAATGAACGAAATGTTAGCATGATATCTGGATAGGATAAATCAGACGCACTAAGCTATTTCGACGCACTGTTTCACATCGCGTGAGTAGATGACGAGCTCCGTGCTGCTTCGTTGGTAGCGACGGCAAAGCAGAAACATGGAATCAGAAGCTGGCATGGTAGATGGTTGAAAAATGAGATGACAAGCAGAAGTAAAACTCACGCACCTTTTATAATGTGCCCCAGCTGAAGCCGCTGGTCTCTTGGTCCACGTCCACAGCGAGGTCGCCGTCCTGCTTTATTGCTTGTATATTGAAGTGAGAAGAGGCGGAAAATATAATTCAATGGTACTTTACCTTTCTTTCTCGTCTGACACTCTTCGCTTCGAATGGACATTTGTCAAGCGAGGACGTTGTCCAATCGAATGGCCATGGAATTCGATGGATGAACCTAGAATGATTTTTAGGCTGTTGCAGTAGTTTGGGGGAAACCTTGTTTGAAAATGGCCCCAGCTGATCGGTCTGTTTAAACTCATCAAAATGAATTTTCTGACAGCTTGAGGGTGTGCATAGAGTTGCCAAGTAAAAACGAGCCTGCTAAGTGCTCTGTGAGTGGTGGAGAGAATCGGAAAGTCGAACTGCATGACAAACAGTTTACACATCGACACCTAAAACAGAAGTTCCCCCTGAACAGTGAAGACACATAGAGTACGAGAGTGATATATACCTTCAACCATGCCACCAGATGTGCCCCAATGGATCTCTCAGAACATCAATGTCTTGCTGTCCAACGTGCCCAATCCATCCTTAGCGATGCTGGATTGTCAGCGTCTGATCTCGATTACTCACCAACTACTAGCACCCGATCCTTGACCCCTACAACTTTGAACACGTCTCCTGCTGCATCGTCCATCGCCCCGTTACCCAGCACTGAGCCCTCCCCAATTGTTCAAGCTTCCAACTACATTCCACCGCCGGCGCGTCAGTTCACTGCAGACGAAATCTCACGAAATGCTCACCGTGTCAACCGGCAGACGACTGTCGATGCCATAGTTGAACATCCTCTTGGGGCAATTGTGGAGTATCCTGAAACTGGATCAGTCATGGGACAAGCAGTCGCGCACATTTTCTCGATATCTGCGAACTACATTACTCACGAGTTTGACAATCCTAAAGCTTCATTCCAGTACTCGTTTGGTGACGGACATGGAGGCCGGAAGAACGTTCTCTGCCATTTGCTTCAAGATAGCACTGATGGCAAACCAGTTAAGTGCAACAGGATTTCGACGTCTTGTAAGTTTCGTCAATCTATGCATGAATCATGTCAGTGACGCTCAGTGATGTGCTTAGGTAAGGGCCTGAAGGCATGTTCCTCCAACACTGACGCATTCATCAATGCCACCCATTCATACACCCACCGGGCACACATCAGCGAACTTATCACTCCTACCAGAGCATTTTCTCCCACTGATGATTCAGCAGAACGGGAAGTTTTCACCAAGACATTTGCATTTGTCTGTGCACTTAAGGTACACGGCTGTAGTTTCCGTACCAGCACTGAGTTCACAGATTTCAACTTCGAGAATGACTTGGATGATTCAAACATCGACCCCAACGACTACGAACGTGCTCTTGTGACTCCTACCGCCGCATCCTCGCGCTCTCCGACGTCTTGTTCGGGCAACCTTATTATGCGCACTGATAAATACAATCAACGATTCATCCAGTGAGTATATTGTCGCCATCATTCTAATATTTGCTAATCCAATCACCGTGGCTGTAGATGTGAACATCGTTCACGCACTGACCGGGCACATCTCATCCTTTGGAACCTTCAAGAATTCAATATCAACTATCTTCAAGCATTGCTCGCCCACGACATCGCAGCAATTCTTATTCACGAAGAACGTGCGGAACATTGTGGTTATGGACCCCTGGTGCCTTGCAATTTTGTTGCTTCACCAGTCGAGCACAAGCAAACATGTGGTGGGTCATTTTTTTCAAACTCCCTGTCTCTCAGCTGATGTCGTGTTTGTGCAGCTCATTGGCACAGGAACTCAGCCGGCATGTTGGAACGTGGTCGTCTCCTTAAATGGGAGCATGACTGCCAGTCAAAATTCGATATCTTTGTCCCTGTCAACCTTGTTGCTGTACCCCGCATCGCTATTGTGTGTCGCAACCCACACTCTCACCCGCCACCCGCGCCAATCAAAACACCACCTCCGCTCGTTGATTTGTTCAGGTCGTTGCTAATGGATATGGATTGGGAGCTTGCCGATGCAACTCCTAGACGTATTCTATGCGACTCTGGATTCATGCGGGGGCTACGTACGGCTTTGGGTTGGACACAGGACCGCAGTCCAACTCTTGCTGACCTTCACCCATCTCTAGCGAATCTCGATCATGTGCATCGTCTCATGTATAAATTCCGTCGTGACAAGTATCCAATGGGGACCGGCTTTCGAGGTGCAAAACTGCTCGTCGACAAGGAGAACGAGCTGCCATGTCATGCGCGCTATGTTCAGGTGCGCAGAAACACACACTCTCCCTGGTGGTGTTGATTTCCGTCTCATTGTTTGTATGAGTCCCTTGATGTCGCGCCATCTACTGCTCGCACGCCGTGTGTCAATTGACACGTCATTCAAGCGCTTGCACGGCTGGCAAGAATTTGAGATTGAAGCTTGGGACAACAACCACATGCGATGTAAGTTTATGTTCATGTCACTTGAATTCATCAATACTGATACTAAGTATAGCTCTTACGGGTGCACGAGCATTCATAAATTCACAATCTGCACAGGCACACTTGGTTCTTTTTCGCCGAATCTTTTCAATCGCCAGTGAGGACACAGGAACACCGGTATCTTTCAAACACATCCATGGTAGTGGCTACGAGTCAGTAGTGGCAGACGCTCATATGGGTCAGGGTCTCAGTACGTATTTTTTCCTTTCCTTGGCTTACAAGCAAGGCTGACGTGTTTCACGGTAGGACTTGGACTGTTTTGCTCAGAGCTTAGCAAAAACATCAAGACTCCATGCATTTACGAACCGCATCGCAAGTTATGCGATCTGACTCCCTACGATCACCTTCGCCGGTTCTACCGTTTGTGTATCGTCCATTTCAAGAGGAACTTGCGGCCGCTTCAATCACAGGTGTTGAAGGAGGTATATAATGCCATGCTGAGTCTATCTTCATCAGATGCACATCCCAATTTTCAGAGGACGCTCAGTGTCATCAGAGGTGGCGGCCGAAAAGCTGAAGCATGGCTTAAGGACAAACTTCAGACTAACAAGTTCGCATTTCCCGCGCTATACCGTCCTGCAAGCTTCATACCTGAAGATATTTGGCGTGCATGCCCAACCACCACAAACGGCAATGAGCAGGCCCACCGCAACATCAACCGTGATGGGGTGCACTTAACACTTCTTGGAGGTATCATGAGAGGCCGAGCCTTTGACGACCGAGCGGCACAGAGCATCGACGTTCATGCATCGTTGGGCATCGGCACTCGTGATCGTGATGCTACTCATGCCTACCGAGCCTCAAGAAGCATCACTCGTCAAGGTAATCTTCGTCTACGTCATTTACCCATTGTTTTGACAGCATCTTAGCCCTTTCACAGCGCCATCGTGTCACTCAACATCCGCATGATGACGCTATGCATGTGCTGTCACAGCAACCAGCACCCAGAAGAATCCTACCCTTCACACCAGTACCATCCTACTCGCTTTTCAATGCTCTTCGACCAGATGTCAAAGGTGTTCTGGAGCTGTGTCCATGGAGGCAACATTCTGCACGCAATAATTGTCCCCGACGACGATCAGCCTATTCTAACAGCTATGTTAGTGACCTCGAGTACGCCCTCACACCTGGAGCTGGTATCATTGATTATTTCCCTCCCCCGTCTTGATGATGGCGCTAACCTATACACTTTCATACGCTATTTACCAGGACTATCTATACACTTTCATATGCTATTTACCAGGACTATCTATACCCAGTCATGATATCCCTGACACTTTGATACTCTTTGCTTCAAAATAACCAAAGTAAACTCCATTAATGCCGTCAAGTCTTTCTAGATAATCCGCTCAAGCTTGTTCATACCGACTCCATTCTTCCATCGCTCCCTAGTATCTCACTCCACGGACGTAATACTCAGCTCCCTTCTCCCATATAGCCCGGATTTGATGTCAACAAGGTGTCTATTTTCTCAACTACTAGTCTGCTACTAATCTTAGTGTACACCTACCAACCCTCCAGGTCAACCAGGAAACTTCTCGCAGCTACTACCAGGGCAGCAGAGGCCCAGCGGCCCTCCAAGACCAAATGGCGCTGCACCTCCATTCCAATCCCCAACGATGTCTCGCTCTCCCAAGACCAAATGGTGCTGCGCCTCCATTCCAATCCCCAACGATGTCTCACTCTCCCCATATTACAGGAGGCAACCCTGGCTCCGGACCACCATAAAACCCATACCCGCTGTGCAGGTCTCACTATAGACGATTCCAGGGGAGCGCTGATGTAGAATAGAACTGGGAGTCAGGGACAACACCGTTACGAGGATAATGGAGGGATGTGGGCAGAAGGGAAGCAGATGGGTGAAGGAATGCGTTGAGGGTTATAAACAGCTGGGTGATGCCATCACAAGTAAACTGAACCGAACATCATAGATCGGTCTGGGGTCCTTTCCTTGTGAATTATGTGAGGGATGTCCGTACCTTGTTTCCTCAGGGTTTGATGGAGCCGAGTAACGTTTGAGTGATAACAGGGTACCGGAAACCCGTTCGGTACTGAGGGAGTTACTAAGGTTCAATCTGATTTTCGTTTCCGCTTTGACGGCACAGGCAGAAAAATCTAACCATTACTAGATAGTCCCACGAGTCCGTGTGTCCCGAGAGTCCGCGCATCGACTCTAGCACACGCAATTCTGCACAGAATCCTTATGTATGGTATAGTCAAGTTCCCCCTAGCGTAATACATAGTGTGGTATTTTTTATTTGAAGAAAACCGAAGTAGATCTCGTCCTATGGCGAAATTATTGGTGCTGGAGGGCAATTTTGTGCATAGAAGGCTCACTATGAAGGTCAGATCACCTCATAAAATTCTGGAATGTGGTGTGATGGTTATACATGATGAGGAAATACCAAAACAAATTTCTCCGGGGCTACATGCTTGTCAGGATCATCTGTGATAAAAGAAATATGCCCCAGACGTGACAATCTATGCAAAGCGTTACATTGAGACTGTGTAAATCAAAACTCCGCAATGCCGAAATGCGGCACAAAAACACCAATGCAAAATTGAAGTCCCCAACGGCTGCATGGTCAAGTCCAAACAGCTGCGCGAGGCTCAAGAAGAAAAAGTCAAGAAGGCCTGCGCAAAGCTTTGGGAAGATCAGCGAGCTGGTAACACACCAAACATCAGGAGAACAGCAACTTACTATGGTATTCCCGAGAGTACTCTTCGTGGCCGCTTTCGTGGTGTTCGTCCTCCTAGGGAAGCCCACAAACATCAGCAACTACTCTCCGAGCATCAAGAAAAAGTTCTTGTGGACTGGATTGAGCACCTCGATGCTGCAGGCAACCCAATCAGTAAGCGGACCATCAAACAGAAGTGTTATGCACTCTGTCGAACCTGCAATTCGTCGTCAACTCAACGACCGTTCGACGGGCTTACCAGCGTCATCCTCATCCACTACTCCACATTATGTTCACGCGCTGTCAATGTCTGATCCTCCCTTGGCCGCTGTTCATTCTGGTGTTCAAGTTGCACCTACTTTACTTCCTCATGGACACCTGCATTATCCATTCTCTCCCCAGCATAATTTACATCATGCACCTAGCAACACACACTATCATACCGTTCCTCATCATTCTCTTCACAATTATCATATACCTGCACAAGCTACACCTTATTATTCACATTAGTTACTCTCGAGAGCCGAGATATAATACTATATATCTTACAATCACATAACTATTGCAATAGAATTGATTGCACACTTCTACCGCGTCGTACAGATTGTTTCGTGTACCATTGCCTCTGACAGCGCGACGAACGGTGCGGACACTGATACGGAGTGCGAAAAGGCATGGCGGCAGACGTGTGACATGGTGTGACAAAGTGCGCGAACTCTAGGGAAAATGCACTTTTCTGCGCGGTAACCTTCCGCTGGACTCAACACGTCGAGATTCAAAAAAAAAACTAGCAGGTGCTGTACTTTCGATGTCACGCTATCGAGCTGTCAACTAATTAAATTTTTATGTTGATGCGTTGTGGAGTAATAGACGTTACGCCAAAATTGCGCGAACTCTAGTGGACATCTAGTAACTCAAGGCACGCCGCATTTTGTGGTTGCTCTCTATCTCCACAGGATGTCCTCGTCTTCGGTTAAAGATGTAAGTCACAGTGTTTGATGAACGACTTCTCTTCATTACTTCTACGCTCAATATGCCCAAGAAATTATCTGAACAACCTGTACTGACCGTCTTTTTCTCATCGATCAGTGTCGCTGATGCATTTTTTCTACTCATAGACCCAGACCCTGGATAAGAACGGCCAAGAAATCACTAGCGTTGGCTTCCAACGCTTTGGGTTTGACTGCGAGGTGGCCCTTGACGCCCTCCGATCACTGTATCTTCGATCGCACTATGTAGTCTCAGTTTCTGAGTCCCAGGTTCAGGAGCTAGACGCTAAGGAAGAGGAAGGACGCGGGTATTTGACGCAGGGCCCCAATGCCTACCAGTCCAAGTCAATCTTCCATCCAGACACACAGTCGATCTCGTACACGACCCTTTCTCGCTTCGCCCCAGTTAAGCTTTTACCTCCCTCATCAAGGAAGCGCGTTCTCGTCACTGGGGGTGCTGGTTTCGTTGGTTCTCACCTTGTCGATCGTCTCATGCTCTTGGGCCATGAGGTTACCGTCCTGGATAACTTCTTCACTGGTTCAAAGACCACCGTGAGTCACTGGGTTGGTCACCCAAACTTTGAATTGGTCCGTCACGATGTTGTAGAGCCCTTCATGATCGAGTGTGATCGTAAGCCTCTGACCTTGTGTACTATTCGCTTCCTGTCTGACGATCATGGCGTCCCAGAAATATATCACCTTGCTTGTCCCGCGTCTCCTCCGCACTATCAATTCAATGCAGTCAAAACCATCAAGACTTCTTTCATAGGCACGCTAAACATGCTCGGCTTAGCCAAGCGCACGAAGGCTAGGTTTCTCATTAGCAGTACATCCGGTATGGTTCTTTTCGACATTGGGGCTTCTTCTGTACTAATTCCACTCCAGAAGTGTATGGCGACCCTGAAGTTCATCCTCAGCCAGAAGACTAGTAAGCCACGCTCAGTTGCTTCTTATCGTGTTTTTTATTATCTTGTAGCTGGGGTCATGTCAACCCGATAGGCCCCCGCGCCTGCTATGATGAGGGTAAACGTGTTGCAGAAACTCTCACATATGGCTTCCATCATCAAGATGGCGTGGATGTTCGGGTCGCGCGTATTTTTAACACTTACGGTCAGTCTTACACTCTGTGCCGTTTTCATTACTTAACTGTCACCCCTTAGGCCCTCGAAGTTCGTTTCCGTCACGTTTTCATCAGACACCAAATGCTAATCTAACGTTGATCCCACAGTGAACCCTCACGACGGCCGTGTGGTGTCCAACTTTATCGTCCAAGCCCTGCGTGGCGAGGATATGACCGTTTATGGTGACGGCAAGCAGACTCGTTCCTTCCAGTACATCCACGACCTCATCGACGGTCTGATTGCCCTGATGAACTCTGATGAAACGCGCCCAGTCAACATTGGTAACGGTGATGAATTCACTATTGGTGAATTCGCAGAACTCGTTCGCGAGATCGTAGAGAAAGTGCAAAAAGAAGATGGAATCAAACTCGAGCGCCGCGTGCAGATTGTTTATAAGCCAATCCCGACTGATGATCCTCAGAAGAGGCGCCCTGACACGACCAGGGCAAAGAATAGCCTAGGATGGCAACCCCGTTGGTCGGTGCGGATGGGCTTGGAGGAGATGGTCCGATACTATAAGGCTAAGATGTTGGAAGGGAGCATGTAAACGTGGACCGTATCTTTACAATGTTGTTTGTTGCACTCTGTAGTTGATTCTGAATATCATACATATGGGCAATTACTTGTACATGAGTGGTATGAGGGTACTCTGGACATTTAGATGTGGACACGTATACATATGTATATCTGCTAAAAACATTAAGGTAGTTGTGAAGATTCCAGAATCTGTGGCGACCTTGAGAAAAGAAAACAAGCGTTGATACTTTTTGTACAGTGAGTCATGACGGCAACAAGGCCTTCGTTATGATCCCCCTAGGTAGCTGAGTGCTTTGTGTTATCACCTTCTGCATCGTTCCCTTGATAACGTGCTTGTCGACTGAGCTAGCATTGTAGGTTGTTCGTCGCATGCGACCATCCTGGGCGACCTCGTCTGTGACCAGGCTTTCTTTGTTGGCAGTTAGAGATCCCGCCACCGGACGCTCTGGAGAGTTGGCAGTCTTGGAATGTGATTGTTTGTACCCCTTGTAGTTACGAGCGGCTTTAAGCTCAGAAGTGTCTGTCGTCTTATGAAGCACGATAGGGTGGATCGATAAACCATGCGAACATACCAATGTAACTATTGCCATGTTTGTCGCCTTGAAACCAGTGAGCCTCCTTCTTCCGTTCAGAGTACCTTGAAGGGGGAAAAAAGGTCAGCATAATGAAATTGAAGTGCGAACGTTTTGACTGACTTCCGCAACGGCCGACCATCTCTCCCAAGTGGACAGTATGCTTTATCCAAGTCCTTTGCGTAAAACATCAAGTTTTCCAACTGGCTTTTTGCGACATCGTCTTTTACGCATGAAAACGAAAGGGGAGAGCAAGGATCCCTCTGGGCGATGGATGAATCACCGACGAATTCCGCAAGCTTCGCCAGAGCGACCTTCGACCGTTCTCGCATGGTCACTTTCGAAGCAAGGAGGTCAGACCGTGTACGAGGCTGTCGTGCAAGAAACTTTGAGAAGACCTGGTTAACTATCGAAGCGCTTCCAGGGACGATGTTCAAGCAAGCTTTGGCACCTGCAAAAGTCGTAAGACAGGTGGCTACGTGGGATCGCAGGCGCTCCTACCCTTCACAACGTACAGCTGAGCTTCACCACCTTGAACGTTTATTAAATGCTGTTTAAGTTTCTCTGCGTATTTGAGCGGAGCTATGTGACTTGCTTCTCCCTGTAGATATGCATTAGCGCACCGCTCGTTCCTCCAATCAGATTTGCGGGATCGATACCTGAATAATAAGAACAGGGCAAACGATGCTGGAAAGTTCTTCGGGCCTCAAAAGTGTGCGCTTGCACGACGAGTGAGCTGGAAACATAAATAGAAGCCACATAGCGCTCACGTTCATCATAATGTTAACGAGTTCCACTATCCTCAGACGTTTTGTCGGAGGCGTGTATTTCTCCCAATAGGCTATCAGCTATAATTGACTCAGCAAACGTGGTGCCATTAATCAGAAATGACATGCATCATCTTGTAGGTCTAGATTATCGCTCTGGCGCATGGCGGCGTCAATTTGCGAAAAAAATTTGCAATGCTATGATCGGCGGCTTACCTCCCCAGTCATAAAAGTCACCACTTCGTTTCCTGCATGTTCAAAAGAGTCGAGGTCGGGCGCATAACACCACAATTGAAGGAGCTCGTCGTAGGCGTGGAAGACCCATTGCAGTCTATGAACGATTATCAGAAAAAAAAAATCCATCAAATTACAAAAGAAAGGACATACTCTGTCGGAGGGGGTACGTCGCATAAAGTCAGACTCAGAACTTGCTCAGGCCACCTAGACTGATAGTTAGCTGATATCTACCACGCATCGTGTTACATACAATGCAGCGAGTCTTAGAGCTGCATTGACAGAAATGCCCTCGAATGCCAATATGTGCGCAGGAGGTAAAAGCAAAGCCTTTTAATTAAAAAGCATTAATAACCGGACTGTAAATTCCAATGGACAAAAACGTACCTGGCAGACCATAGCAATATCCGCTGCATCGACATAGCTGTCGTGCAATTGACTGGGTCTACATCGTGATCGTCCGCAAGTCCGCTGATCGAAAGCTATCAAGTTGTATTCCCTGGAGAGTCTTGGATCGTCGAAATGTCTGATCAACCAGGTGGAGTCCAAAAATAAAGGGTGGAGGAGGATGCAAGTCGGGCGCGCTGGATCAAAGCTGCCAACGTTCCCGTGATGAGAGTTTGTGATGTACCATATAGACACGTAGTCGTCCCTGGATGGGATATCGATGTAGGGCATACGGAAGAGGAGCAAAGAAATCGACCGACACCCACAAGTTTACAAAACAGTATTATATAAATATAAAAAGGGTTCAACAACGACCGCCGCCCTCCTTAGCCCTGACGGCCCTTGGGTCAAATGCGATCAAATTTTCTCATTAATAGCCGAGTAACCTTCAAGAGGACATAAAAATTACTATTGGACAAACTTGTACATATACGATATTTAATCCCATCGTCGCTGCAAGGAGTACTGGCTTGCTCCCAGTACTCTCTGGCATTGCCCTCATGGAATTATTTGCTATATAATAATGACAACCTCCTAGTACTTTCCCAGCTAAACTCGTTGTCAAGAAAAGTCTTCCAAGAAAGTTTGGATTGACGTTACGAACCACTACTAGTCCCCATTCACGTGACGGCAAGAATGAAGCTGGGCAGAGAGGCCCGAAGTCACAACTTCGGATGCTTCCGCACCCGCTTTGCCGCCGCTTTTGATTTGTGCCTCAAGATAAGATCGACTTCCACTCAGCTCGAGTGCATCAGTCCCGGATTTCCAAGTCAAAATCGGCTGCGTGTCGAAATGAGAAGATCCGAGGACGTACGTCCTGCTCCTCAAGCTCCTCAAGTTTTACAATTGCGATAACTCAGATTCGTTATCGCGTACGACATGCCGGAATGCAAGTAAATGGAAGCCACTCAAGCTTCCTCCCCAGCGTCTCAGTTCCTCTCACGTCTCTGTCTCCTGAAGTTAGTCACTTGAGTATGCTATCTCGTGCAGTGCTCGCCGCCGATAGTATACCCAAGTGCCATGTTCTTCATTACCGGAATGGCCAGGCCTAGAACATCGTTCGATGGACACGCAATCAGCTTCCGACATTCGCACGCAAGGTCCGTCACGGTATAAAGTTACCTGCGGCTCTATCCCTGCAGGGTAGCACTTGCCGCAAGTCTAGCCCGCGCCCGGGAGTTTTATGTGCTGGTTGCCTGAAGACACTTTGTATCTGCAATGATAACGAGGCACGGAATAGACACGTCATCCTCACCCCATTATACCTTCCAAGACTTGTATTACTCTTTGTTGTTTCTAGTAACACGGCATGAGATTGGTCCACGTCTTCGTCGCTACTTGGATACTCACCTCTCTATCGACCCGCAAATCAGAAGCGAACATGGTTGGTACTCCGAGGCCTTCCAGCGCAGACTGCTGCTTCTGCAAGAGACCGTCCCATGCGAAAAGGACGCGTTCTGCATCAAACTTTTGCAGCTCTTTGCGAAAAGCGTCGTTCAGCATCTACTATGTGGATTAGAACAAAAAAAAAAGGTGCGATTGTTTGTACTTGTACTTACATCTGCCTCGTATTGGGATATACCTCCGCCAATCAAAGCGGCCCTATAAGGAAAATTGTTAATGATGAAAGGGGATCCGTCGCTGGGAATTGTACGGACTTGGTCTGCGTAACCTTGACTTTATTCTCGTGTTTTCTATGTATAGCGAGTCGCTCTTCCCACAACTGTCTCTCCAAGTCAGTCTGCTCTTCTCGTAACTAAAGTTCAGATATCATATAATGTAAAGCTGTAAAGACCGCCGGACGGACATACATGGGCTACGGCAGCAACGAAGTCTGTGCTTTCTGCCAGTTGTGTGAGATGGGGCAATGCCTGCTGAAATGACATCATGCGGGGGTTTTGCCCGTGTGTGAAACCATTGGTACTTGGAGCTGACTGATGAGCCGACTCCTCTGGAGGTTGAAAATGGGGCGGTGGCTAGCCGCTTGTGAAAGATGTAGGAAGTCTGTTGCGTAGTGAAACGCGATGTCGAAGGTTCGAGTTTGAGGGCCTCGGTAGAATTTTAGGTTCGGATGAATTAAGTTGGGAAAGTAAATCGGCCACCGAGGACGACGGTTTAGACGCATTGTTTGTGGTGGCGGGTGGATGTGTGAGGGGTGGTGTAGCCTGAGGTGTGGTTGAAGTCGGCGGTGTACTCTGAGGCGTGGTCGAGGTCGGTGGTGGCTTCTCCGCTACGCCATCGAGGCCGCCAATACTCTCTTGCCATGCCTGTGACGATCTCAGTCGGTCGAGGAGAGCTTTGATACCTGCAGGATCCTATTGATGATGCGAATCATGATTGATGTTAGTATGTTATATGGCGCTTCTTCATCGCTCACATTGATGTTCGTGAAGTTCATGTGTCTGCTGACTAAGACACTGCCAAGTTGTCTCGGTAGTCACAGAACGCGGACGTTTCCTCTCGATTCTGAATCGAAAACTATCGAGGCCGTTGTTGAGATCGCCGTAATTCTTAAAATTTGAATCCGTGTTCATTCCGGGTGCTTGTGAGTATCCTTTAGTCTAAGGATAATCATATACGCCTGAGCATATAAAATTTCACAGGAACAGATAGGGAGAACAATCGTGGAGTAACGCCAAAGTTGACCCGGTCCGATGTCATCATGACTCCGTTCGACTTACGAAGGAGAAACCTCGGGTGCTTCAGCGTACTTGTCAGTGTCTCCCGATCAAACGTCACAGAGGAGTCGATCGTGGCCTCGTGCCGCGGTCCGATCGGAGCCACCGGTAACCGTAACCACATAGACTCGATCGTAAGTCCATGCGGAATGATTCGGATGATCCGAACCCAGGATTGTCACATCGTACATGTAAATTTTAAAACTTTGACAGGGGCTCCGAACGGACTTGTGTGATATTTTACCTAAGGACTATTGCCTCGAGGTTTCATTATTAAATGTGTCAACGGTCGGGTAACCGCGGTGCGTGTCTACGTGTGTACTTGACAACGGAGTGAGCAGACGGTGGTCAATGCTGAACGCCAAAGCCTTCAATGCATCAACCTCGCCGCCCAATTGAATACCGCGGAGATGCCTGATAATCGCGCACTTTGCGCGACATGGTGACTAACATGCTGTGTACCGACTTTATGTACGCAAGCTCGATCCAAGTGACAGCCCATTAATATTTCAGGAACGAAATCAGAGTTCCGCCAGTGTACATTTGATTTTGTGGAAGTCAAGACTACCCTGGTGCTTTTCTCATACACCCAAATGAATTCGATGAAATTTGCATCGTTCAGTCGACGTAAAATTTGGGTGTGATATGACAAAGGTGGTGAGATCGCCACGGAGCGAATCTACTCTTGCAAATGATGAGTGTACAGATTCATAGAAAAATCCACTCCGGGAGGTGAAAAAAATCGGATCACTGATGCGCACGTTCTGTACATCCAATACAACTCGATATCCGGGTCATTCATCATCATCCCTCGAGGATTCTAGCAAGCCCCTAATGCTGATCGCGGATCCAAATATTCGCTCAAGGTACTGCGGAAGGCCGATTGTATGTTTTGCATGATGTGATTTCCGCAGTCGGCACATCCGAGTCGGTAGCTTGATGAGGTCCGGGCCGTGGTGCACAAGAAGTTGAACCGGTGGGTTCATCTTCGTCAGCATTCTCATCATTCTACTGGCGCTTAGCGGAACAACGTTGTTGCAATAGTGCTAGTGATCTTTCACATACGTGCATAATTTTAATTCCGCGACAACTGTACTATGGTGTAGAGTTGATCGGTAACTGAATTCGCCATATGGTAAGTACGCGAAGTCGGATGAGACCGGCTGCATGATGAGACGAGGCCTCGAACGAATAATTGAAATATGGGTGTATCGTAAATTTCGAGCTTCCGAACAGTCGCTGCGCGGTAGATAAACACCCCGATTATAACCGCATGAATAACCGA
>NW_024542301.1:0-24045 GCF_016758785.1 Suillus bovinus
ATGAAGGTGGAGAGCTCATAGCCTGGAACAGAGACGGCGAATCTCTCACCGAACCCATCAAAGTCCACTCCAAAAAATATTGGGGCTTGATTTTTCCCCAGACAGCACATGGCTGGCGAGCGGCTCATTTGACACTACAGCGGAGCTCTGGAACACAAAAACATGGCAGGTGCAAGGAGATCCAATCAATTGTGGGACTGGCGCTGAAATCTTCTGCGTTCGGTATTCACCCTCTGGTGAACATCTTGCTATCGCAACAAAGCTAAATATCCAAATATGGAATCCAAGCAACAGGAAATGCATTGCGAAGTTCCAGGGTCATTATGCGTTCAATGAAGCATGAATCTTTCACTCTGTGGACGCCCGACGGCAAACAGCTTGTCTCGTCTGGTAATAGACGTGACCCCACCCTACAGATCTGGGATTCATCGACCTGGACACAGGTCGGTGAGCCCTACAAGGGCCATACTGACTCTGTCCACATGATTGCCTTGAACCCTACTGGCACCCTTCTCGCCTCCGCATCTTACGACCACCAGATTCGCCTTTGGCGGCTTTCGGATCGAAGAACCATCGCCATATTCAAGTACCCCAATGAGGTTCTGTGTCACCTTCTCCACGGATGGCAACACATCTTGAGCGGAGGAAGATTTTATGATCTCAAAGTGGGCAGTACCTTTCTTGGAGGACATTCACGAGGACCAGCCATCAGATGTAAGATTCTGTCATTTTACCTCCCTCCTTTATCTCATAGCCTCCAAGGACGCGTTACGGAAAGACACTTTGAAGGAACAAGTGGCAGATAACGTGAGTTCCTGTTCTTTGTAGTCTCCTTGCCTGTTGATCCTCAATTTTAATGCCAAGGCTCAACAGTCTGATTGCGAGGCATGTTTCTAGCCTTCACTCTTGCCACGTAATTTGACCATGCGTGATCAGATCCTCACCATCAACACGACAGCTCGCAATGCATGCATAAGCGGGGACTTGCTCGCTGCTGACAGGATTTAACACAAGATATCAATGCGGATGGCAACGACTACAACTCTTACGCGAATCGCTCGTTTGTCAAGGCAAGAAATTCAGACTGGGACTCTGCACTTGATGATGCGCACAAAGTGAGATAACTGTCGCGTCGTGACCTTTTTAACAAAGACTTACTTATACTTATATTGCGATATAGAGCATCAGTATTCAGCGATCCTTAATGGGCTGTATCTCGAAGGGCATTGCCCACTGTGGAAAACAACAGTTCCAAGATGCGATGAGAGCATTTGACCTCGCCTTTATGTACGTGGACGCAGACTTGGGTAAAACTCGTCTGCTACTCTTGATTAAGGTATGTCAATTGTCCCTCGTGTACTCGCTACTCAGACGACAGCTATTAGGCCATCGCCCTTTTCAATGCAAATCAACATGATGAGGCCATTCTGCGCGTCCAAGGGCTAGCTGCCACTCGTCCTGATCCAAATTCTCTTGCGTGCGGTATCGTGGAAGTGGGTGCTCCTGCCAGTCAACTCGAGATTCATGCGTCGATGCTGATTCTGTGAACCTCGCACGTCAGGCTTATCTACACCTCCAAATGGGAATGAATGCATTAGACGACGCACGTCACAATGAAGCGGCTGACCACTTCACTGCTGCTGTCAACACCATTGGTTTCTCGTCTATGTCGGCCACTCATTCTAGATATGATGTCTTTGTGGTGGTAGGTTAATTTCAATGCACTGGAAATCATTTTTTGACGCCTTTTTCTAGTTATTTGGGTGGGACCTCGAGTCCTTGTGGCAAACTGCGCACCAGAATCGGTGCCATTTGTTGCTTCAGTCAGGTAGACTGCCAGAAGCCATCAAAGCATACCGATACATGATGGATAAGGCTGATGAGGCTACGAAGGCACGATGCCTTGATTGGTCCACCGGCAAGTCTTCATGACGTCCACCAAGTATAAGTAGTAACCTCACTTTCACTTAGTTTTTAAGCAAGATTGCAGCGTGCTCTATGCTGCCGCTGGAGTGGCTGACCTCACTGCGAGCGGAGATACTGCCCTCGCTGCAGGCGATTATGACAGAGCTATCGAGCTCTACTCTACGGCGATCGACCTCGATTTGGCAACCGGTACAATTTTTGCGAACCGTAGTAAGGCGAGGTCGGGAAAAATGCTATGGGACGATGCACTCCTTGATGCAGAGAAGGTGTGATGACAGCTACCGTTTCGTATCCAACACTCATTTCGGTGATACACAGGTGATCGAACTTGACCCCTCATCTTACTTTGGATATCAGTTGAAGCATGCAGTACTTCACGGCGCACACCGATATGACGAAGCAATCGACGCATTCCAAACCATGCTCTCCAAGTTGGAAAATGCTGCTGACACACAAACGCACAGTACGGTCCCAAATAAGCACAGCCTTGAACATGCTTGACTCTTTTTTCAGGGCTGCGCCAACAATACCTTAATCCATCTAAAGCGGAAGGAGCTATTCAACAGACCATCAAGGATCACCTCGATGACGCCCCGCATCGTATGCTGAATACCCTTACTGGGTGCTTATGCGATCGACAGGCACAGATTGGTGCCTTCAAAACGAGCACAGAGTACAAGGAGCTTTTGTCATCGACATTGATGCACGCAGAACTCCGAATGGAGCGCATTAAAGATGTCGTGGCGACGTACTTCTGTTGTGTCACGCTATCGCATCGGTGGGAAGGGAATGAACCGCTGCTGCACGACGTCCAGGACAAGGTCGTTGATGAGTTGAATTCAGTTGGGGGCATCATGAAGTTGCAGTCTTTCTGTAAAACTGCTCGTGCTGCGGGGTATCGCTGGGGGTGGATTGATTCCTGTTGCATAGACCAGGCCAATAACGTCGAACTCCAAACATCACTCAATTCCATGTTCGACTGGTATCGCGCCTCAGCGCTCACGATGGTCTACCTATCAGATGTTCCGCCATCGTCAAAACAAGGTGCGTTGGCAAGGAGCGCATGGAACACGAGAGGATGGACCGTACCTGAATTCCTCGCTCCAAAAGTCGTCCGCTTCTACCAAAGCGATTGGACCCCGTATCTCGACGACCACTCTCCCAACCACAAGCAGTCTGTCGCGATCATGCAGGAGTTAGAGGGTGCGACAGGGATAGATGCACAAGCCCTTGTCGCATTCCGTCCTGGAATGATAAACGCCCGCGAGAAACTTCAGTGGGTGTCGACGCGTGTCACCACAGTGCAGGAAGACATCGCGTACTCATTATTTGGTATTTTTGGTGTTCGGCTTCCTGTCATGTATGGTGAGAAGAAGCATAACGCACTGGGGAGGCTCTTGCAGGAGATCGTAGCTCAATCGGGCGACATCAGCGCCCTGGACTGGGTGGGGCAATCATCCGAATTCAATAGCTGTCTACCGGCCGACATTACATCATACAAAGCTCCACCATACACCCTGCCATCTTTGTCCGAAAATGACATTCAGACGTCAATCTCTACGCTCGGACATGTCCCGGCTGTGGATTTGGCCTTGAAACTTTATGTCCTGCTCGACGACCTGAACGCGCCTCGTTTCGCTAACTGCAGACTGCATCTGCCTTGCCTTGCATTTCGTGTCACAGCAGTCAAACGGAGTCGTGCCGAAGACCAGGATATATATGAAGTGAAGGCTGAAGGGCTTCACGACCTGCTGATCACCACGGAGGACAAATTGAATCAGTTCTCATCGCCACGACTCACGATGCAGACATTCTTGCTTGTTCGTCCGTGGAATCGGTTTCTCCTCGGGCTTCCTGACTTCGCGGAGCAGTCTGGCTTGGCAGAGCTGCCTGACATTGTCGACGATACGCAGAGTGAGGATGATTATTGGTCTGCACCCGGGTCTCCATTACAGAATTCCTCTGGCGGGTTCCCTGGAGCACAAGAGTTGGTTGATCCAGAACTGAGCGATCGAGCCTTGCAATTAGCTGCTCGCCTTGGACAGCCTTTTGGAGCATTTTTGCTAGCGCAGCAGCGCGGCGGAGAATACAAGAGAATCGCGTCAGATCATGCTATTATTGCACAAGTCCAAGACCTTTCTTCTATTCCGGACATGGTCAAGACGCTAGAGATATTGTAGCGGCATGCGTTTTTGGTGTTATTGATATCAATGATCCAAGAGTATGAATCTGACATGAGACGATCTATACCCACGGAATGTCCTCGAAGGTGATATACAAGAAACGATGCAACCGGTCAATTTCATACTCTCCAACCATAAGTTGCCCTGTCACCTGTGGCTAAGACTAGAAATTGAATGAATGAGGAACATAATATTCATCACGAATCAAGCCATTGTCCGGAGCATCGTCGTGCTGCAAATGGGCGTGTAAGACCTAGACCACAACGGGAAAAATGAACAGAGCATGACATGCATGACAGTTGATCGATCTGGGGTAAAACATCGAAAATTGGTGGCAATATCATCATCAGCGAACCGGTGAAGAAAGTAGAAGGCCATATATCGCAGTATATAGTACATAAACACAATAATTAGTATAATTCTGTTATCGAGGATTGTATCGTCATCTTTGTCCTTGTAGAGGAAAGGAGGTTTTTTAATTTCTCTATGAAACTTGAAGATCAGGAAACAGTGCCAATATCGCTCGAACTGAAAATTGGAGGGAAGGTGGAACAAAAGCTAATGGTTGACCGACATGAATCAAAAGTGTCATACTGCTGGTAAGGTTCACAATATCCAAGCTAAGACTGAAAACCCGTAGCTTTCAAGGGTACAAGGATGTGTTAACTTCAGCGGAAGACATACATGTGTGTCTTCTGTTAAATCTGGATGTATTTCCTTGACAAGCCAATTTTCCGTCACTTTCACGACAATTTTACTTGTAAGAGTGAAAGTCCATGTCTTCCCGACCACGATAATGTATTCACCCGAGCGCGTGACATGAAAAATACATTTTGCTTCCACTTTGCATCAGTGAACTGAGGGACAAATTAGAATGTCATGTATATCAATATATAGTACGCAATCACAAGCATCTACATAATTCTGCCACCAATCGTTACAATGGCATGTTTGACCTTATAGAGGCACGGAGAGTTCCTGATTTCTCCGCATAAGTCTGTGATCAGGAAAAGACCCCCGCAACCCTCAAAATCAAGCTTCAAGGAAAAATAGAGCGAAGTCAGATACTCAAACTGGATGAATTCTAATAGCCACTGGCTAGTGCTGTCGCGGTCCGGTCCAGAACTATGGTTCGAACCGGACTTTTGGTCCGGTTCTCTGCGGTTCGGTCCACGGTTCTCACACCAGCCAGAACCGGACCGGAAAACGGTTCTCGGTTCTAGGTCTTCCCGAACGGTCCCGTTCTGGTTCGGCCTTGCCGAACCATTCCGAACCATTATCGACTTTGACTTCGAGTGCGACTGCGACAAAGTCGGTCTCCACATCAAACTGCTGTCTTCGGGATTTGCACTATTGGTTAATCAGGCTACCTTCAGCCTTTTCAAGGTAAGTACTAATCAATCAATTTCTCACATGACTTTCTATCTCTCTTTTTCAAGGCACCTTTGATTTGCGTCCCACCAATCATCCGGACTGAACCATCACTCAGCTCCATCTTGCTGTTGTCCACCCACAAATTACAGGTATGTGCATCTGAATTTAATTTTTTTTAAAAAAAATCTCATTTGAGTCAGGCTCTATAATTATGTGTGTGTGTCCTTTTTGTCACTGGCAAAAGCTGTCTTCCTATCAACTGTCTCATTCAAATTGTTTGGAAGTTTTTGACTTGATACTAACCTTACACTTCAGGTACCCTCAGCTTCTGTTGCCAATAAACCCAGCCTATTCCCTACCTCGTCTACTCCACAAATAACCACCACCACTGCACCTACCACGTCATCTACACCCTCCGGACTTTTTTGCTAAGCCAATTGCACCGTCGACGCCTGCACCTGCAGCATCAAGCACGGAAACCAGCAAACCAGCACCATTCCCCTTCGCAAAACCAACCCAGTGTACTACCTTCCTCGATGCCAACATCTACATCGACACAAGCTAACCCACCATCAATATTTAGTACCACTTCAAGCAATGCTGCCCCAACTTCTGCCCCATCCACACCTGCACCGCTGAAGTTTGACTTTGGCAAGAAGCCTGTGAGCACAATCTAAAAGCCTACTGCTGCACCTTCCCCTACCACAACTGTTGCCGATGCCGCAAAACAGACTTGCCCTTTATTCGCGTTTTTGGTGGCTGCTCCCCAATCCAGTCCCCTGGGAGTGAGTTCGCATGGCCGATCATTTTCATGAAGGCTGCTTACCATAATGGACATCTTTCAGCAGCTACGGAGGCAGAGGAGTACACACAAATGTTATTAGAGTAGTTACTCAATGTGTAGACTAGTATTTCATCAATTTTTTTTTGCTGTCCCTACAGAAAATTTTTTGGTTCAGTTCAAGTTCAGACCACAAAAAAACTGAACTGGACCATTGAGAACTGTTCTCAATGGTCTGGTTCTCGGTTCTTGTCAAAGACCCTCTGAACCAGACCGAACCGGACCACGACAGCACTAATAGCCACGTAGCAAGCAAAGTACAAAATGTCAAAGTTAAGCATGGAACCTGGAATCTTTCGAGAGAACAAACTGGCGATAAGCAAGTAACGATGATATCACTCTCCGTCGCTCTCAAAAATTTAATGCCATCTTGATCAGTTATCTAAGAATTGTCTTGTGTGATGTGGTTGGCTATCCGTGTAAAGAAACATCAAGTTTGTACAGTAGCTGAGGTACATTCATGGAGTGAATCACAAAAATGTTCACTTTACTTTTACATTGATACCACTTGTTCGAAATGTGGGGATATTCATCAATTACTGGTCAATGTCCAGGGTGGTCCCAAAGCACCAACATCTTCCAGAGGACAACTATGTGCTCACCAAAGCAAGTGACAATCAAAGTGTGTGCTACTTGAAATTTTGATGGTATTTTCTTCAATGATCTAATAGTGGTATTGTAAACTGCAGTTGGGGATCCATGCAAAGATGTGTTCAGGTTTTCAGCAAGCAAACAACAATCAACCTATATTCAACTTCAAGTTGCCATTCAACCTTATGTAAGTGTGCAATGATCATATTATATATTGCACTTCAAAATCCATGGGAAGAAACACTACATTGGCACAGCTACCGGAGCATGTCAACGAGCAAGCAACAGTCAAGTCATATTCTGCCTCGAATGTGTAATCTCAGCTATACAATTTGTCCTTTCGACAACTATCTTACTAATCGGCACCAACATTGATGTATGACAGCACTGTAGCAATGGTTGTGGTGTTGGGCTCAAAACCACGTATTTCCATACTCACATCAACACCCAAAACATATGCGCATATGTCCGATGCACTTTCGCACATGTCCGAGCCACTCCATATTGGATCTGGCGCATCGGACCTTCGGACATCGCATCGGCCGATCGCACTTCGCGCGCACTTGTCCATCCCGTGTCCTGTCCATCTGAACTAGCCTCACTAGGTGTGTAGTTATTCCCGTGCACATTTTCTGACATTTGTACCACATTATTACATGTCCGCAGCACCTTGTGTCTTATTACATAGGACATCAGACCCGAAATATATCACTACTATCTTCGCCTGTAGTTTTCTGTATTTCTACGTACTTACTTAAATACTCTGTAGTGACCTGTAGCAATCATCATCCAGTAGTTGGGAGCTGTTTCCCGACTCTGCGGATCACCCAGAATATTCTCGTAGTTCTTAGTTGCATTGCAAAATATTACCATTCATTCACCGTCATACTCTGTCACTCGTTATACTTGCTGTAAAGAGTAGATCTGGGCTGGGCTCTACTGAATGTGAGTCCCTAGTCCTGAGAGGTGGGAGTATGCTTCGTCCCAAGAGACAACCTAAGAACTACCTTGATAATGCAAGGGAAGTCTTATACAGTTAGAGAGTAGACAAGATATTGGAAGAAAACCTCTTTAATGCTCGTCCGTAGTTCCGAGACTACTTCCGAAGTACCGAGAAACTTGCCCGATGCGACTGAAGGTTGTCCGAGGCTGCGAAAGTGTTGTCCGAAGTAGCGTGATGCCTTCCGAGGCTTGCGAAGGCTGTCCGAAGGTCTATATATGTCGGTGTGTCGAATAACAGTATAAGACTTTGTGCAATGTCCGAAGGTCGGAACGACGCTAATCTATTGGGACTCGAGAATAAATGAAGTGTGAAATTGGCAGTGGTCTTAGCCAGACAACCGTTCCAAATGAACAAGGATCAATTGCACAGTTTACGATTATACCGAGGTGACTCTACTAATTACTACTCGAAGTACGGGAAGTGAAGTGTCCTATCAGTAGCCAGCGAGCGAGATTATATCCTACTTCCGTGAGAGGCCGGAATTTGTAGGCGAAACTAGTAGCGAGATAAGCAAGTCTGAACCTATGTAATAAGCCGCGAGGCGTGCAAGAATGCAAGTATACATGTAATAAGCCGCAAATGCGTACTGCTTATACATATTCTGAGACTCCCGACAGGATGCCGATGGGATTGTTATCCGTGTAGCACTAAGATGTAGTCAATATATAGTTAGAATAAAGGAAAATGCACCAGCGAAGTCAAAAGGACGAGGATAGGACATGGTATGGTAACTTGCGAGGTTCGGATGGGTCTCGGAACACGAGAACTGCCTGCGGAAGGTTCGGACAAGTGCGCGCGGCCTTCGGAAGGTCAAGGGAGGTCGAGGAATGGTATAAACATAGGTATTGGATTTCCTGGTTTTGAGCCCAGTGCCGCGACCATCGTTACATCACGCATACCGCTCGCAAACCGACACTCGTTATAAAGTTTCTGACTCATTATTGTGAAGTCTGAAAGTCCAAAATCTCGGACATTGCACTTTGGCTTCAGACATTGGATAAGTACCTTCGGACATCATCGGATTACCTTCGGACATCGTTTCGCACCACTGGACATTTTGTTATTTGCTTTACTGACACATTTTTACTACTAATACCAATTAGCAATCCCTTTAGGATCGAATGCACTTGCTCTGCAAGTATAGCAGCATAGGTTGTGCTAAGATCTACCTAAATATTTGTTGTCTAGGTAGTACAATTTCTGCTGAGCCCAGCAGAAATCAGCTTTCTACAGCACATTATTGCGAAAATAAAAAAACACGGAGAAGTACAAAGCACATCCTCTACTTCATGGACTCAGTGTGTGGAACATAAGGGGAGTGATCCATCTTTTGCACCTCGAACTGCAAGCATTCAATGACCAGAAGATAATGCGCGTGGTGTCACACATATCACGATTCTGTATTTATGTGCTTCAAAGGGAGAGATTTCATATGTGTGCTTTTGAGATCTCAGCTATAAAGTTTGTTCACCCAATGACCATTTTACCATTTGGCGCCAATATCCATTTGTGATGGCTTATTATTATGAAACTAGGAAATACAGACAAGACAAAGCTCACCATATGTTCCATTGACTCAGGGAATAGAACACAAGGAGAGTGATTCATGATTCACATCTTGAACTGCAAGCCTTTAATGAGTGGCAGATAATGCATGCAGCATCATATATCACAGCGATTTCATATTTGTGCGCTCTAAAGGGTGATTTTATATGTATGTATTTGAAATATTGGCGAGATAGCTCCTCCATCTGACAGGGAACTTACTGTTTGGCCCCCTCATACATTAGTGATGGCCCATTTACACCAGTCTCAAGAAGTTGTAGTTTAAAATCATTCACTCGAAAAAGATTCATTGCAGATGTAATATCCTTCATCAGCAAACTAGTGGGTACTTGTACAAGGTTGTACAAGGTTCACAGGCACACAAGGAAGTCCCCTCTTTACAGTCTTGTCACAAGGTAGTACAAGCTATCACAGACTGTACAAGCATCACAAGATTCACAACTCATACAAGCACCACAATACTGACAAACAGAACACACTGTGCGGAGTCTGCAGACGAGACACATGTTGCAGACGAGACATGCTGTATAAGTTTATGTAATTTGTAGGACACCATGCAAGCTTGTACCGGAAGCATAAATTGTGCTGATTGTCGTAGATCGTAAAACATGAGTACTAACTAGTATGCAAGATTATAAAATGATGTTGATATCCTCCAAATCACTGCCTCCTGCACTCAAGTCGCCATGAAGAAGCTCACCCATCCCAATACGAGCCCACAGCGCCAGCATATCTTCAAGCTCATCACAATGTTCAGGAATGTCCATCAGTTTGTCGAGAGACTTCTGCAACGAGTTAAAGTTGTTCCTACATTTTTCAGTGGAGAGGTCAGGTACTTTGTTCGTACCAGTTTCAGAAAACCCAGAGATGACACCCTTCATCTATTAACTGATTAGTGACAGAAAATAAAATAAATCACAGCATACCACAGCAGCCATGAGAATAAGCGCATTCGTCAGGATTGTGCAGTGAAATTTGTCTGTATTTTTGAGTGCCTTCTTGCTATTGCTATTATAAAATGCAAGGCAGCCATCCATGAGAGCTTGCGACACAAAATTTTTCCATTTGCCCTAGAAAAAATAAACAGTGAGCAGCCACATTGCGAGAAGTGATCACATATGTTGGACAAGTCAGGAACACGAAGGTAACCACCAGTCTTGAGGAGCTTAGTGGCGGCTGTGATGATGTGCTTCTGTATATCCTCCTTGTGTGTGACTGTGCCCTTTGGGAAGATGTCATATGCTGATTTCGCAATGGGTATGATGACTTTCTTCAGCTCTGTGTGGAATGTAAACAAATCATCACAGAGCTGATGATAAAATAAGTGCGCTGATCATCAGTTAATGAGATGCTTACCACTCGAGACATTTGAGCTTTGTACTCCGGGAAATAACCTTGAAAAATAATGAGATTTGAGGAAGTCTGGTGGTGCGATAAACACTTACCTTTATCCATTTTGATCTTTTTCTTGTGGTACCTCCAGAGTTCAGCATCCATGTACTAGCAATTAAACCAATGATGTAGTGCTGAACATCATGGTGAACTCTCCCTGTGACTTGCTTGAGCTTTGAGATTCCACAAGAGAAGTAGTGGTTGCCTGTGATGGGCTGCAAAATCAAGAATCTAAAATCAAGTTCCAGTGCTCCAACAGCTACAAGACACCAGTGAAGGTCGTGATCCAAAAATTCCTTATGCCAGTGGTGCAGAGATTCCGGCATCAGAAAGACTGAGGGATCAGCATACAGCCAGTACATCCAGAAAGGTGCATGAACACCATTTAGCTGGTATTCAGCGCATGCTTCAAAAAAAGCTTCAAGGTTATTGGGGTCGGCCTTGATGTTCGCAAGTTGTTCACATGTGACAGAGCGAGTGCATTCGGGATGACAAAAATCATCCCTGAACTCGAGATATGATGCCATGGTGAACGGGGAAGTTTTGCCATGCACGCATGCAAGCATGCATGCCTCGGGGGTGTCGACAATGTAGGCTGCAAGAGGCGTGTAACAATGACAAATGTTGCCCACTGGATCTGACATCATGATCCCAATCTTGACTGCTATCATCAACAGTTTCAAGACAGTGACAAGACACTCGTGTATGAGGCGGTCTTCGAGCATGCCCTGCATCTGTTGATTTGGGTGCAAATACTGTGGGATAGGGAGGAGAGCTGTAAGTAGGAATGCCCTAGATGAGAGTTTGGTGCAAGTGCACATGCGGATATTTGCAAGGCCTAGAAGAAGTGGATGAGCGACCCTGGCACCGGTCATAGTTGTGATGTTTGTTTTGTTGGAAGATAGTACAGTCCCAAGGATTGTAGCACCTCTAGGTAGTTGGTTCTGCAGAGCCTATGGTGAGATGATGCAAATTTTAGAGACGTACCTGGATATCCCAAGCAAAATCACCTGTCAGCCACTCCAAATATACATGCAGAACCCGCGCTGCAGTAGTGTACATGTGATGAGGGACAAAGTCAAGCTTGTCATGGAAGAGGGGGTTGCTGAACAGACTCTCTAAGCATTCAACAGGATCCCTCCAGAATAGTCGGATCAGGTGTTTCGTGCTATGGGTGAGGTAATGAGCTGACATTTCCAGCTCAGTCCCTTGGGGAGCATCTCGGCACGGCTTCGTAATTCTTTAGCATTGTTGAAAGATAGTTTGAGTTCGCGAATCTGCAAGGGCGATCGTCAATAAGAGGGCAAGGAGAAGGAAAAGTGCAAGCGCAAAAGATTACATACCATTGAGAGTGCCAAAAATTCATTGATTGCCGCCCTACTGAGGGAGGACCGAAGAAGAAAATCAGTGACTTCCCACTTGTTCCTCGATGCAAAAGGATAAAACAGATTATCTTTCCTGCAGTCCGCATACTCATCAGTGTCGAATATGTCCAAGAAGGTTGTGCCGTCCTGAGAGTAACAAGTCCCTGCGCCCTTGTACCATTCCTCTGCACTTGATGGTTCCTCTCCCGCTGTGTCGAAGTGGTCTCCCCCAATGCCAAAATCCATTCCATCTCCAGGATCAGGATCATATAAAACCCTGTCACGATCCGAAGGAAACTGAGAAGAGAGAGGATCAAGGGATCGCCGATGTGGTTCAACCAACTCTGCAAACTGCAAAATGTCAACCATATCGCAAATGGAGCTATGGCATGAGGTTTGGGGCTGGCTAAGGTGGCGAGCTACACTGGACTCCTTTGTGAATATTTTGCCACATTTTGGACATGATGGTATTGACATAAGGTATGCGAGATTCACACACTTCCAACTTAACATTCATCATCATATGGAGCCTCTAGCCCTGTCTCCTTCTTGTTATTCTACACCCTCTCTCCATTCCAGAAACTCTTCTTGTTTGAGTTCTCGCCATTCCACACCTTGTTCTTGATCCTTGCGCTCGTTATATTCCAACTTGAATCATTTTCCAAGTTATCACTACTCACTAACATACCGCTGCACCTGTGCTCACAATCAACAACCTCTGAATCATTCACCATCTCGATTGGCATGCTTAATCAAAGAGGAGGATGGTTTTCCAGGAGGAGTGCAGCTTGTGAGTTAATCTGTACTCTAATTTCCTCTGCACTTTCTTATCTGCCATTGTCAGGAGTTTAATTCAAGTTGTGCCTCATTTTACCAAGCTGACAAAGAGGATGACAACTCCGACCTGGCCCTCGAGGCAGCTAAATCAAGATGCAAAGTGTGCCAGGCTCAAAAAGCCCTGACAGATTACACCTTGGAGCATCATATGGTACTTGTGGACTTCTACTGCCGTTGCATTGAAGCTGCAAATATGCATCTCTTAACGGCCGACCTCAATGTAGGGCATATGCATATTGAGAGGAAAAAAAGTGGTATTCCGACATTTGTGGGTTCAAGTCCTCGATGTGGTACAGCCTGAGTGCGCTGTAAGTTAGGTTCGGTCATACTACTATCATACTATTGTTAACAAATATTGATCCATATTTCACATGTGATATAACCAGTAATACTTGATTTATGCACTACATACTAGTATATACTGTTTTGATTTACTCCTCCTGCACACTATTGTTTCAATGTTTACCAGCCCTGTCCTTGTGATGCTTGTGACATCTGTGATGTCTGTGAGACCTTGTGTGGATCTGTGTGCACTTGTGACTCATGTGAAACCTGTCACCAAATTAGTAGTTTGCTGATGTTATCGCACAAAGCAAATTTTAAACATATGACATTAGGTCAAAATTATGAATATAAAGCTCAAGTACATTTAAGTTCTAGGGCGAGTCAAAAGCGGCATCATCACGTGCTGCCCTTTGCCTTGCAAGGGCGTTTACAGACATATTATCCTTCACTGCTTGGCTGAGGTTGTCATGATGACTCCTTCCAAAAACCTTTCTAAACGGAAAGTTCAATTAAGGCTTTCTGGGACAGTCAAAAATGCACCTAGTCCACCACTCCAGGAGCCTGTCTACCTGGTGCTGAGCTTCTAAACTGGGAGGCCTTTCGAAGAAGTCGACAACAGTCTGCCAAAATTGGACATAGTTGAAGTCTCCGTCAACTGACCGCCAGGAAGTGACAGAAGAGAGCGCAAACCGGACCTGTCAGCTTAATTATTAGATACTTAGATACCAGCAATATGACCAATGCTATAACTTACTTGGCAAACTATGTATGCAATTGACCAAGGGGTAACTTTCACCATATTGATGATGTGCGCTACATGTTTCTTGACCTTGAGTCCATCGAAGGATTTCCTAGCACATTGGTTATTTCGAATGATGTCAACCCCATCGCCATCGCCTTTGACGTCTTTAGCCGAGGAAGGCGACATAAATACTGCTTTGTATGCCTGGAAAACAACTGAGATCAATTCTGGACTATCGCTAGGCCACATACCTGAATAAGGATTTTCCCCTTGAATAGCCCCTCCTCCAGATTGTCAGGTTTCACAGTGTATTTTTCATAAAAAAATGCCAGAAAGGAGAGGTCAGTTACGATGTAGCCATCTGCACAATCTCAAATGCCTGCCTTTACACTGGTGACATGTGAGTGATTTTTCTCAATATTCTAAGTGCACCACTTACATTGGATTGTTCCAATCAAGTTCCAAAGGACAAAGTAACCTACCACATGCATCGTTAGTAAACCCACGCGAATGTTTGTCATCTGGATCGACCAGAGGATCTGGCTTGAATTCATGGTTGACCCACTCGGAAACGAGAACCTTCAGTTTGGAGGTATCATCCCCTTGAGCAGCATCGGCCCCTTGCCGAAGCTGAAAAATAGTTCAGTAAAAGCAAGATAATAATTGACATAATGAAAATTAACCATTTTTAACATTTGTGCATACTCTTCATACTCCATCTCCATGGCCTTCTTAAAAAATCACTGCATGGTATTCGTGAATGTCATGTAGCCTATCTGTAAGCAATTTTGACTACATAAAACAGTGAGTAATGCTCAGACACCCAGGAAAGGACTTACTCAGTGGTATTTTCTGCATCCTCTTCAACGTCATACCTCCGGTCGTTTTCAGCAACTAGATCCTCAAGGCTATCAAACAGAGTGACAACATGTCTAATTGCTCTTCCTTGAGCCACATAATAGTTAGTCTGCCTATACTACAGTGAGAAACCAAACTCAACTGCTAATGAGGGTCATACCTTTCTTTAGCGGCGCGCCCAGATTCGAGAGCCAATAGCTTCTCCTCCAGGTGCGCGATTCTTTGTTTCTGTCAAGCCTGTGCAGATATTACTGCCTGATTGTGGCTGGCCTCAGCCTGCCGCTCCTCGATGCTGCCCAAGTCCTCCGAAGTAGGAGGTTCATCAACGGGTGGTGCACTGTGCTCGTTGTCGGACATAGAGACAGGGAAAGTTGAGAAAGATGGTTGAATGGGCAACTCAAAGGAGAGGGTGCGAGATGAGGGTTCTGAGAGCTAACCAGCCTGCATCTTATATGCTGGCCAGGGCCTGTAAGCAAGTACCAAATTCGGAAGATGCCAAAAATGTCAGTATAATATATGTTGCTTGAAAGTTGCCCTATTTGGGGCATTAACATTAGCATCAGTGTGATAGCAAAGGGTGCTAAAATGCCGTAGGGACCAAAAAATACAGTGAATGATTTGTGAGCATAGGAATCTGCATGAGAATGCTTCAGAGCCTATGAGTTCCTCAATTCCTATGCGCTCAAATATTTCTGTCGCAAAAAGCTTACTTGATACAGCTCCAAGAACTCATGGAAGATTTGCACTGCTGCTGAAGCATGGCATATTTCAACTCGATGTCTGCCATGAGTGATACTAGTGTGCTTGTGGGCTTTGTCATTGGTTTTTGGAGGGTGTGCTAGTATTTCTGGGTCATAGTCATGGTATGGCTCCAGTCCGAGTCTGCGAGGACATTCTCTCAACTATGCCAGGTTAGTTGGTGGTGACTTGCGCGTGATATCATCAACAAGCAGCTACACCAATCCAAGGGAGTGATACTGCAATCTTAATCAGCCAGTTGTGAGCCCTATTAACTAATGGCATAGCGACAAACCTTTCAGTATTGTGGAGCGTTGATCCCTAGACTTTTTGATGCTAATGAAAGACAAGCTTGGTTGAAATAGAAATGAAGGCAAAGCAAACACGATAGACTTGGGTTTGCATGAGTTAAAATCAAGTTAACTGCAAGTTGCATTGAACGTACTGCTAGAGCACCATAACACTTGCCCTCATTGGAGTCCATCTTTATGTAGTCATACTATGGTTAGGGCTCTTTCAAATTCCCTCTCATTTTACTCACTGCAAAACTGATGCTTGTCGCTATCCAGGAATTTAAGTGCAAGTTACAAGACTTGCAAAGATACCGCACAGTAAAACTTTTATGCAGATATGGAGTGGATTCTCTGCCAGTGGAAGCAACTCCGAGTCATTACATCCATCACAATATTACATAAGCGGCACGTGCACTCCTGATATACAAAGTTTCATCCTTAAAAGTGGGATATATATCAGCTTGTAGTCTGAAATCACTTCGGACTTCATGCATAACATTGTGTGCTACAGCTTTTTTCACAGTGCACAGTGTAATCTGCTTTTATTATTCAAATAAATTATGTTTGTCAGGAAGCAACTGTATCAACCTGGCGGCGGACACACATAGCATATGTACGTTATGCCAAAAAAATGACCTGTAAAAGGATTGTCAAGGATAAGACACTATGGTGAATTTGGAAGGTGCACCAAATCTTGGATTTCTGTAATTCAATTGAGACATCACACAAAGGGAAAACTACTCAGTAACTTACCGTAGCCCTTGAATGGACCCTCGGGATCAGCTATATCTTTCGTCTTTGATGACCAGAGGGTACAATCTGTCAAAATGTAAATGAAGGCCCCAGGCCAAACAGGTTTTCTGATCATTGATGCAAATGCAGAACTCTGATTGAATGGTGCAGCTGCTGATGTTTTGTTGATCACCTAGATGAAATAAGAAGCAGTTGCGAATTTGTGTAACAACCTTATCATGATAGTTATCCCAAAAGTCCGAGCAAGCTCCCGTAATTGGTGTATAATCATTGTCATTATAGCATGCCCTTAGGAAGATACCACACTTAGTAGGGACAGCAATAGAAATGGGGTTGTGAAGTTGAGGACTAGCCTATTCATTGGATTGTTGGTCCAGAGCTCTGTAATATATAGCATAACTCAGGAACGAAAAAAACTCGAAAAGAGATAAAGGCATACTGAACGTGAAAAGAATGACACCTCCCCAATGTCCAGGGATAGATGCCTGTTCTGCTACTAATTCGGTAAACTTCTCCAGCCTCAGGCAATAATTGGAGCTCACCTCGGATCGCAAGTGTCACAACCTAATGATGAATTAACACTGGGCAGAGACTAGGACTTGGACTAAGGTTATCACAACAAAAGGATAACGAGCAAGGACATCTTGGATTGCTACAGTGTAGATACAAGAGGTTTGAACTAAGGAACTATCGACCAAGACATGCTACCTATATACAACTATTGAAACTGAGATTGAAACTGAGCTACAACTACTAGCCAATCATAAAAGAGAAAAGGGAATCATACCATAGAACATTGTAGAATATTAAAGAAGTATCACGTGATCATATCTTATCTTATCATATCTAATCTAATCTATTCACAATCAAAGAACTTGTCTTCTTCATCAGTCACATCAAAGACATGTGTTGTGGACGCTAAAGGTATTTTGGAACTGGTAGACACTTTCACGGTAGGGTTAGGGTTTGACTTAGGCACTGTGTATTGGCGCTTAGGGAGATTCAGAAAAGAATAGTGGTTTGTGAAAGGTACTTGTGACAGCAAGCACCACCTTGCAAACTGGATCCTGACACCCATTGGGCGACTAGTCACAGTATTGGTGGTGAAGGGACTCGGACGGACAAGGTACTACGTGGCTGGCTGAGTTTCTTGGTGAACATCATAACAGGGAGTTTCCAGAGGCAGGCAGAGTCAGTGCTGGGAGGAGAGCAGGGTGTACGGATGAAAGACTCAGTTGGATGTAGGATAGATAGCACTTGGATAGCCGCACAGCAGTTTTTGTTTGAAGGAAAATTGATAAACTCATGGTCTTTTTAAAGGTCACATGATACCATAGACAACAATCCAAGCTGAAGTGAGTACACACATGGTGTTGCGTTGACACCAATTGCAAATCACTGTGTTCTTACAATAAGTAGATGATATTGTGGTAGACCTACAATTTTAGAGTTACAGTTCTACCGGTGGTAGTAGTCATTAGTTATACAATGTCAGCTAACCTAGTCATAGTATAAGCCTTCACATCCGACCATTGTTTTGCCAACTTCTCATTCTTCTGGATGACATTCGCGATGTATTATTTTGACAGGTCATAAATAAATTTGAAGGATTCTACCGAAAACTCGATTTCATAGTCCAATTTTCCAGAAGAAAACTGCACTAGAACACAGTAGATTGCAGCTGCGGCCGTGCAATAAAAATTATCCAGATCATGGATGTAGCGCCAATATTTGAGCTTCCTCACTACACCAAGAACCACATCTAGAAGCGCATCATGCTTGAACACCATCCATTCACCAGTCTCTTCATCCTTCTTGAAGAGAAATTTGAGAGGCCAGGTTGCGTTGCTGATGAGGCTTTTGATTTCCTTTTGCTTCCACTTCGACTCCGATGTGTTCGACCAAATTGAGGGTCAAAGATTATAGCCTCAATTAACAACACCGAATGCCAGCTCTTTACAGGCTGCCATCAAAAGTCTAAATGGTACGGAGAGATCCATGTACAATAATCCCACATTTTTTGCTGCCCAATATTGACCAAATTCTGTTAAATTTACAGCAATCCGTTCTCCAAATCTGATATTTGATTTACCTTCAATTTCTTTGTTTGCCAACCCAGCCAGGTCAGATCGAGTCTTTTTCAAGCAGTCTTGTACTGCATTTGCTAATGCGACTTGAACCAAGCCCTCTCTTAATGAGGGCTTTATCATGATACAATTGTTGACAGTGTCTCTGATAAGTTCCTTCTCCATGGCGAGAATGAAGGCATCGTGTATTGGAAGATTAGATTAGTAATCCAGAGGTGGAAGGTCGATCTGTGGCTGCATAGGCTGAGTGGGGGTCAGATGAGAAGGCATTGTGCTAGAAGGCACTGACTGCTTCACTATTATGAGCGCACAAGTTAGTTTATGAAGGAAGAGCACTTACTAAAGGGGTTTCAAATGATTTTTGTCACTGACCTGAGCATGCAACAAATCACCATGGACCATCGCGTTTTAGAGTTCGGGAATGGGGATGTTTCAGCGCCGTGAAGGGTTGTGGTTGTATATAATTTGGTGCTGCTGGTGGTAGCATAGTAACACCGTCCATAGATAGGAGTGGAGGAGGAAAATTGCACCGATAATTGGCAAGTACTGATGGCAGCGATGCCAAATCATTCAAATAGATGGGATTCTGAGATGGGACTATGAATGGTGGAAGCAAAGTTCCATTGTAATAGTCGATGGTTGTCGAAGGCACGTGATCAGATGGGGCTGATGGAGGCCAATGATGGTTTTCATCGAAGGTTGGAAGGGGCGTGAACATCAGTGCTTGCCGCATGACGGCAGCACCTAGTAGGGGATGATTAAGTGAGATTGGGAAAGGCGAATCATTGCCTTGATGACTTTGGCCGAAGGTTGAAATGGGTGTAAACATCGGTGCTTGCTGCATGGCGGCAGCAGCTGATAGCAGATGATGAAATGAGATTGGGAGAGGCAAATTATCACCTTGATGACTTTCACTGAAGGTTGGAGGGGGTGTGGACATTGGTGCTTGCCGCATGGCAGCTGCACCTGGGTACCGTGACTGTGAACCAGATGGAAGTGGTAAATTATTTGGCGGGGGGAAGTCATGCTGGCCTGGAGACTGATTCAGATGTTGTATACTGGACATCATTGTCAGTCGTGCGCAGCGATCCCCCCCGGTCAACAAGCACATACACTAGCCACTGCAATTCTTGATCCACCTTCCCAAGCTCCATTTCTGTTTCATGATGTAAGGACTCGTTAAAAATGCTCAGCCTCCTTGACGTCTCAAGTAGCCAGCCTCTGTACAAGTATTTCATGCACAAAGTTTCTTGAACCGCCTCCTTGTAGTGAATAGCGCAGTGGAAGGTGTGCGGGCTCATATCCTTTATAGTTCTCGACAACACATCCTGATCCTATCATGACAGATGTGACAATTATATGTAGGAACAATAAATATTCTATACATGGTGTACCTCAATGTTCATACCTTCTGAGTACTGCTGATATGACTGTCTGTGCAAGATCTGCTCAGCACGATCATGGTATCTGTCTCCTGATAACAGCCGTTGGCGGAGGTAAGGATGGTAGAGTTTGGTATGTCTCTTTGACTCAGGAGTGCTGCTAGTATGACCTGATTCATCATGGTGAGAGATATCAGCAGTGGGGTAGTGTTTACCCCCAGACCACTTGGAATCAGGTGTCACAGGGAAGTTGTTGTCCTCCTCTGAGACAATACTCTCGGACTCTGCCATTTATAATATATTCAAGTCTATCTGCAAAACACCATGATATGAGAGTCATCCATACCTGATATTCCAATTGATGGGGGAGAGTTTGGAGGTGAGTTTGAAGGAGAAGAGAGCTTTGACTTATCATAGCTGGCCTGAGTAACAGAATGATAGGGGCTACAGATAGCTGGCTTTTCATCACAGAAAGTAGTACAAGTAGCAGCCAAGCTTAAGTTCATTTTTTCCATGGGTAGGGTTTTAGGTGCAATCCTTTCTACCACTTTGAGTCTAAGTCAGCCCTCTTTCAAGTCTGGTTCGCTCAATCCTTTGGAGGACTCCGAGTTCATGGCACATACTACTACTATCCAATCCAACTCGGAGATACTCGAGTCATGCCAACTTGAACACGATCATCATCAAGATCATGATGCAGCGATAGTTCAAAAATCAGAGGTGCAGTCTGGGCATTTGGCCAGTCTGAACGAGACACAGAAGGATCAAAAAGTTGTAGTAAGCACTCATCGTGAAAAGCTTGCACCAATGGTAGTACGGTTGCTTACACTTTGGTCTGACAAGGATCTACTATTACTTGTATCACAAAGTCCTGGTCCTGCACCAGCGGTGAAGTGTATCATGATCCATAGGGAGAAGACGGGTACTGATTGGCAATTGGTCTTCGATGTCGTCAAGTATGATGAAGAAAAACAAGCAGTTGTGGTTATTCAGGAAAGAGCAGTGGTATGATGTGGCCTTCATGATGATGATGATGGAGGCTATGTCAAGAATGACTGAGTTGGCCTAGCGCAATAGTATTAGTCTGAATCATGTTAAATTGGTATTAGGTTGACTACTTACCAGTATCATTCGCACAAGTCAATATTAAATCACGGAGCCTAACTTACATACCGTCTGTCGAATGGTCACACTCCATGTTCTCTTCCACCATCTGATGTCCACATAGTAAGTTTGCCTTCTCAAGACGTTTTTGCCTGTGTCATCTGTGAGCATTATCATCCTCAAGTGTGCTTTGCAGACTCGGACCCAGAGTCATCTAGGGCAACATGCAGAAAACCCACCTCTCGTAAGATGAAACTCTAGCTTATCCATACCCCGAAAACGAGTTGCTCTGATCTGCAAATGCTGATTGTCCAAAGGATAGTGGCACATTGAGGTCATTACAAAAGATCTCATTCACAGCAAGCATCCATCTTGGAAGGTGCGAAGATAAACACAATATATTGGCATTGAGCACCTGAGAGCCAAAATGTGAAATGGGTGGCAAGAGCAGAAGGGCATGAGGCAGCATGATACTGGTGGATGCAAAAATAAAGTTCTGGAGTGTTTCCTCAACAACTCCTGAAAATTAGCTGCATGAGCCCCCACCCTGTGAACGAGAGTAATGCGCTTACTCTCAATATTCTGAATCCAGAGATTCAATCAATCTATAGCTGTCTCTTGGTCTTTCTCAGTGGAATCCTCTGGATGAATATCCTCATACCTGAATCTCCTAGCTTCACTCGAGTGGTGCTGCTCAAACTCGATGGGCTCCAGGGAAGCACAGCACACAGGCATTGTACAACCACTTGATATTTGGCCAAGCTTCAAGGACTTGTACATCCAAACACCCTTATCTGTGTCGTCAAAGTTCAGAATTAGACAAAGGGGGTGATTAGAGAAGGAGAGACACACTGATAGAACCTTTCACACTGTGTTAAGTCCAATGAATACAGACTCACTAACCTGGCACATTTCACTTGGGAGGTTGCATTCAGCTGGACATACGTCATCAATCAGCATATATCCAAGATGCAAAGGACCACTCATCAGGTGCCGCCGAATAGCTCCTGTCTACTACAAGCACCAACACACTTGCTTTACTCATCTCCAACAACTGCATGCTCGCCCTCACCCCTATTCCTGCAATCTTTATATGCTCTGAGCTCAAATCTGCACAATAGCTCATAACATTCACATCAATCTCACTATCTGTCCGTCGACACTTTGTGTTTGACATGCATTGTGCCTCTCGTTGACGCGGATGGATGTCCTCCTGGATGTCCTTCTCAGGTGTGCAGGAGACTGAGTGGGATACTGAGGAACAGGAGGGAGAACAATAATTGGAGGACCAGGGGAGCAAAATGTCAAGACGCCACAGAAACAGGTGCATCTCTGGGTATGGCGTCTTTTGGAGTGGAAGGGTCTTTCACTGGGGAGATGTGAGTATGCATTTCCTGACGAAGATAAGACATGACTCACTATGTACAAGCTTGCCCGGAACTGCAGTTGCAACCTGCCAATATACATCAGCCATGGCCTGTTTCATCATCCACCTTAAATCAGCATTGGGAACAATCATGCGCTTCTCCACAGGCCTGGGAATGGTGTACATGCCTACCCATTTACCACACATCTATGTGATTAGCATCATCAATTATCTGCTCATTAGACTTGAAAATCTAAGATACTCACTGCCCTGCCCCGATGGTGCATTGGATGTAGGGGGTGTGTCTTCATTAGATGGAGATGAAGTGCTGGAGGAGGTTGAAGGTAACGTGACTTACTGAGATGTCAGTCACACACACTAACAGGGCCTTGGGATTTTTCCGCATTGTACCGCATCCTGCTGCATTGGTGCCGCACCCTACCTAATAGTGTCTTATATCCCTGTATAATATGTCTATGTCATCCATAAAGGCCATGAATATGATTATTGATGCAAAAATATCATAGTATATGTTTTTGAGTTAGAATTACACTGATACAACAGTGATAGTATACTTGATGGGTGCGGTAGTGATGCGGCAGTGGCTGTGCACTACTGCACTACCACACCCATCTTATACACTACACTTGCAGCACCTCATGTGAAACTTGGTTAAACTACTAAACAAACTCCTCACACAGTTCAACACCTCAATGCCTATTGTTCAAGATATGTCTTCATTGGTGACATGCCTTGACAAATTCACTACAGCACATCTTCGGGCCTCAAACATGACTCTGTGCCCCTGTGAGAACAGATATTAGGGTCTAAGGTATGTATGTGATGGGTATATGGCCTTTAGACAAGACTCATTAGTTTCACAGTACACAAGTTCTATGGACTACTGTCAACTTAAGACACCTTATGTGCCTTCCTTGGTCATGGCCACGGTTTCAGCTTTTGGGTCTGTCTCTCATTTTTAGGAATGACTTTGGGCTCACTTCCTTCACTAAAGTTTGGCCTGCACTATCATGTAAAGTGTTTCAGAGCAATCCATGCTACAATATGACAACAACTCACGTCCACTTCTCTTTTGAATTTGGGTGCATATGGATCTCCGT
Organism: Suillus bovinus; assembly: GCF_016758785.1. Taxonomy (NCBI): domain Eukaryota; kingdom Fungi; phylum Basidiomycota; class Agaricomycetes; order Boletales; family Suillaceae; genus Suillus; species Suillus bovinus. Next base: position 23,807 of record NW_024542301.1, read on the forward strand.
CACCATGATTCCAGTACTCAGGAGGCCCTTGTATGGATTCCATCGGTCTTGGTGAGCATTGGCATCTTTTACCCATCGTTCATTCCTAGCAGCGCCTGCAGCCAATGAGAGCTCAAACATTCATTGTTCTAGTATACCAAGACACTCCAAGTTGACGTCTATATCCATCAAGGACATTGGAGGTCAAGTCAAGTATCACGCCAGTATCACACCAACAACTTGAACAGCATTCATGCAAA
>NW_024542302.1:0-23965 GCF_016758785.1 Suillus bovinus
TTGTCCGAAGAGGTTGACACCTGCGTGGACGAGTTTCTAGAAGAGTGGGCCCGCGTTTCTAAAATGGTCGTCATTGCCCGTGAAGGTATGTTGTGCTTGAAGTTGTCGATGTATTATTAATGCTTATACAATGCAGTGGCACGAATGGCGAAAGGGAAAAAATGGCCGGACGTGAGACTATTATCATTTGACCTGCAAACTGTGGAGTTTGCATACGCCTCAGTGAGTTTCTCCGTCCATTGGTCGAGTAATCTTATCCCACTTCTGCAGGATTATACGGTCTTAATTACCTGTACGGACCAGCTATCGCCTACAGGTGGATTCTTCGAGCTACGCTTTTCACGTTGTGCGCCTTCGCCAACCCTTTTACAACCTTCCTCTCTCGCTCCGCCTCAATTTCGTTTCCCGAATCACCAACTACGGACCAATCCCCATGAAGAAGCTGAGCCATATCTCCGTCATGTTCTCCGCCACGGCCCATTGGCATCCTCACTTGACCGTCTTGTTGAACTCCTTCGAAATACCCTTCCTATAGCAGTGGAACTTGAACACATGAGAGCGAGCTCCCGTGACGCCAAGCAGTCGCCAGGACGTGGTAGAGGTCGGCCACGTATAGCGGTCAAGGCCGATACCTCTGAACCATGGGTAGACACATATGTCAAAGGCTTGGGCTGGTGGAGGGTACTGTATGGCGATCTGAGGTGCGGTTCTTTCTACATGCTTATAATCGTCATTTAACATGGGGTGGTTAGACATGCTCTTGACTTCCGGTTAATGACGGAACAACGGATTGCTATCCTAGATGCGTCACACTCTCTTTTCGGCCCAAGCTCTTCTTCAACATCATCATCGTCACCCGAACTTCTTAGCCTGTTACCGATTCCAGACTTCAAGACACTTGTTATTGATGCCATCAAGTCTGTACGTATGAAAGACGAACATGCAAGGGTAGCCTACATCGGCACCGGGGTAGTCTGTGATAGCTCTTTTGTGGGCGGTGTGACAAGGGCATTGCATGAGCGAGTGTTGAAGAAGTTACAGGATAAATAATTTCAAAGATTTCTCTACTTGATTGGCATTCTGGATATACATGCCTTGGCCCTTCGTGAATGCTTCTCTTGCAAAAATATTGCTACGATCGTTTGATCATACATGTTGTGGTACTTGAAGATCTGAGGTCAGGCCATCAGTGTCCTGTTTCTTGTATCTCGACATGTTCATACTCACAATGGCACAATGCATACTGCAACATTCATTACTATGAGCGCAGTAGGGTTCAGGGAATTAGGGATCCCGCTCTGGTTGACCGGCTAATTAGCACGACCCACAGTGAGGGACGAAGTCGTGGCCATCACCTTTGGCGTCGACGGACCTCCACGAGCAGCTGTTGGCTGTACAGGGTGGTCTGACAGAATATCGAGGAGGTACGTGGATGATATGTCAATGTCTTTACCCAATTGAACTCCGTGCTTTTCATGCCAGCTAAACCCACATAGTCCGTGCTATCACGCCAATCCCCGTCTTCATCATCCGAGTCTGAACATCTACCTTGATGTTCGTTGGTCAAGCTCGAAATGATGTCCGCGGTCACGATAGGTGGTCGAGTAGGTGGCGGGACAACAGGTGGTGTCTCAGGTTTACCGTGGATGGTTGCATACATATCTCGCCATTTGACGGAAGGAGCGACTGTCGGTTCTTTGCTCACGTCAGCTTGCCAGCGGTGCCACTGACGAATCTGTATATGTTCTTTTAATGTCGAGATGTCTTGTCTGCTCCGAGTGGGGCTCTAGTTGATCCTTGAGATGTTGTTGCTTTAGCTTTTGCGATGGGGGGGGACAATATTTACAATATTTCTGCGACTCGAACTTCACAATTCTTCGGATTCTCGGTGATGATCGTCCGAATCGGCAACCAAATCAACTTATATATTTTGACTATGACGAGCCAGCGTGTTCAGAAATTAAGCTTTTGCACTGGTCCAGCCGAAACCAGCCGAACTGAACCAGGACCCAAATTGACACCCCGTTTTCGAGGGTCTGAAATTCACCCTGTCATTCACGGTAAATTAGCAAGGCAAATCAGCTGGGCAATCAGCCCACCCCAAATTCCCTGAACCCTAGAGCGCAGGGTGCCTCGTCTATCACACACGATACTGCCAAGATACTTTCAAAGCAACAACAACGGCGAGGAGAGCGAAACGCAGAATGCGGCAGAACGTCAAACTACAGGGGATCACAGCGAATCATGATGCTCTGTCTCGATCCACTCAGAGAAACTGCAATAGGGTAGAACAAAATCAGCTATACAGTCTGTACTGAGATAATTATCGACCATAGACAATCATTTACGATTGCAGCCGCTGTACTCCGGACGCCCTGTCTCATCCTTCATAACTGAAAATTGTAATCGTGGTGAGGACGCTACTAGCCTACTACTGGTCTCTGAGCAGTGTTTCGCTGCCGCAAGCACTTCTCGTCCATTTTTCATGGAATAAAAAAATACAAACAGTAAGTTATGAATCAATCATCCTATAGAATCATTATGCAAAGGAATTAAGTGAAATATGAGCGTGCTAAATCGCGATTTGCAACATCCGACGGTGACCCGGTCAGACCGCGTTCAAAAGAATATTAATGATATTGACTGTGAATGGGCAATCTGGCTGCTAATATTTCCAATGACTTTCCACTAGTACAAGTACAACCTCTTCTCAGAGCATTGAGCAACAGGTCATTCTCTACTCTACGGCAATCTCAGCATTTTACAGAAAGCTCATCTTTCATGGTTGGTAACCGTATCCCGGCGCTTGCCGAGTCAGGTTTATCATGCAAACATCAGGCTCTATCACTTCCATATGCCCACTTCCATGTAACATGTGTGTCGCTTTTCCAGTTGTTGGATAACCCTTAGATGTTGGGAGTAATTTGACCTCGAATGAGTGTTGGATTACGATAGGTTGGGGTGGATGTAATCCCATTGTCTCAGATGTGAGAACCATGCACCCAGGTACTGCAACTGGATCGTCGTTCCGCCTGACGCCACCACTACTGTAAGAACAAGCCTTACAATTCGTGATCTACCTGACCCCAAGGTCCGTTCATACACACCTGTGACCTCCTCTCCTCACTGACGTCCTCAGTCCGTCCTCATAGGTCAGAATCTTCGACATTGGCCGGAAGCTTCCCTCTGTGGACGAGTCCCCTTTCTGCTGCCGTCTCGTTTTTGATAAGTATGAGAAACTGAGTTTCGAGGCGCCTGAAGTAGCTCGCATCTGCGCCAACAAAACAAGTCCGTGACCAAGATTTCTGGCAAGGACTTGAAATGGGTGTCTGAGTACCATTTCAAGTCACCCCAAGATGTTGAGTTGCGTGGGTGCTGATATTTTTGCGACTCAGGTGTGAATTCGTGCTACTTGTTATACGCTTTATGACACTGTCGCACGGGTAAACATCGGGCAGATCGATCATCCTCTCCATCTGTTGCAAGGAACCGAACGCTACGGTCATACGGGAAGCTCTCTGTTACAGTTCTACCCTTCACACTTTACTTTGTCACAGTGTCACCTTTCACACTGACACCTTTTCACCTTTCACCTCTTCACATATGCACCACTTCACATCTTCACGTATCACAGAACATTCCACCACATTCCACGACCTTCTATCGTACGACTCTTCTACGATTATTCCTATTGGACGTTTACATTGTAGCTCCGCTTCAATACTCGTATATAAGACCTGTAGATACTTCATGTATTCTCTAACTTGACCTTGCCAAACATACCTGGCTCGCAGCCTATTCTTTGAGTTATCTCTTAGCGTGGGTTGGATCGTAACACTCTCCGCGTTCTCAAGCTGGCGAAAGATTATTGTGTCGATGAAGTGGGACTCTACAGATGGAGGGCATGATGACTACTTGAAACTGCAGGAGGAGATAAGACATTTTGAAGTGGGTATCAATTTATGTGGTTACCTAGGATATCTTGAATTGACGCATATGATGTTTAGAGATGGAGCTTATGTGCAGCTTATTCGAGCCAGGGGCCCGTTGGAGCAGGATTGCGTGCACAACTCAAAGCTTAGATACCATGTGGTGATATGATTCATTGACACCGAGGACATGAAGCGATTACTACTGACAAAGTACTTGACTTTCAGACAGACAATGTGACACTTGCCCTTTTATTCACTACATCATCCAATGTGATGATGGTTAGGGGAACGAGGGCAAAGATTAACAGCCTGCATGCGAGGATTTAGTTATGTGACACAAACTGGAAGGTGTTTTGTTGTTGTACTGCATTGTAGGAACAGACCCAGCTGTATCGTGCGATTGTAATATGAAATGAGCAGATAAAAAGCAGACGGCCAGCCTGCTGTAACGTTAGGCCAGCGTGAAGTATCACAAGCAGATTCAACAATTTCAAGTATTGCGAGAAATGTGGTTCGGGCGCAGACGCTCGCACGGCAGGACCTTGAGAGAACTTTCAAAATCTCAAACCAGACCAGCCAAATGATGTCTCAAGGGGAAGAAACTATAAGCAAATTAGAAAGAAATATTATATCTATTATGTAGTCTCAATGGAGAATATCACGCTAAGCTCGTGGCCGACACTGACGCGGAAACTAACACTTCGAGGAGTGTGTACATGTACCAACCAGCAATACTGTGTAGGGAAAAAGTGCTCTGCGGGATCCGGAGAAATCTGGTCGAGGAGTCCAAATATCATTAAACATTATGAAGTATAATAATTATATCGAGGTTTACGTATACGTAGGCAAATTACTCGTATACTACGGGAACAAAGAGTAACTACCCACACACCCACACTGGTAAGGTAGACGACATTTTGATTCAACCACTGCGCCGCATTGCTTATGTCATGTTTCCCACGGCCAAATCTGCCAGTTGCGATCTTTTCTTTCGCCGTTGCCTTGTCAAAATCATATACGCTGTAGTCAGTCATATCTTTCCTGCTGTGTCTAAAGCCTCCAAGATAGAATTCGGAACGACTCGATGTCCGTGATATTTCCTCGTCGCCCAAACTGCCTGTGGCCCTGTAAGACCCTTGGTATATGCATCCATGAACCTTGCGGAACAATTTGCATACCTGGAGACAGCGTTGTTAGATGTGGTTGTTTGGCTGAAGATTGTTTCAAGCTTACCTTCGGATCTGCAATAACGGAATATCATCAAGACATGCACTGACATGCTTTTCCATATCTTCCATCTTGTGGACCCAAGGACCCGAGCGATACAGAAGCTTGACAGCACCCCAATATTGCTCAATAAAATTGAGCTCACAGTGGAATTTGGGATAGAAGTCACACAGATGTCCACGGGCAGTGATGAGTTCTTCGAGATGTGATTTGACATTCTGAAAGTCAGGTTGATTGAACAATGTGCGACGACAGCAACAATCAATGGCACCTTTGGCGCATTTGAAGTCTTTGCATTCTGCACGAAGCCCTGCTCGCCAGAGTCCACACTCATCCAGAATGGCTTGCATGCCTTTGAACCACCCAGGCATTGTGAGGTGATCGTCTGGAAAGTAAAGGTTTTGTTGTGTTCCATCTTGTAAGGTTGTATTCCGCATTTTTGGTCCATTTGGGTGACACGTCCACCCAAGCTTTGGGTTTTTCACCATCTTTCTTGCACTTGGGGCATCAGGTGCCCATTTCTGATGTGACATTGCATTGTCAAACAAGAACAGGGCTCGTTTGAAACTGTGAGTGCTTCTCCTCGAAGATATCAATTGCATTATCAACTTGTTTCACAAGGTCATCGTTGGTGAAATATCCATCTCGATTTTTACCTGGCTTAAACAGCACTTGGGATTCACTGCAGAGGCAAAGTTACAATTGGGAATGATGGTAAATCTTCAACGCACCTGTTGCCATGCCTCAACTCTCCCCATTCTTCGGTCAACATGCCTGAAACCATCAATGAGGGCCCTTCACCCTTTGTCTCTGGTTGCTTTGTGTCTTTGTGGTCCCATTTCATCTGTCGTCTATCATGCATCGTGAATGTAGATTCATCCTGGGTCACTTTGACAAGTGGGTAGATTCCGGCAGCAAGATCAATTCCAGTGGGCAGGGATAGGACATTTCCATTGTGATCGTAAGTTGTCATCCATTTTGAATACTTGTTCATGCGGCTCAAAAATCCTTTCCGATATTCGACAACATCAGCCCGCTCATGGCCATCAATGTACATTCCTTTTGTTGCCTTCCTGTATCTCCAATCCATCTTATGCAGCCAACGCTGACCTGTCTGAATGGTGATGCCAATCTTCGAGCCTAGGTACTGTTTCATCTCTGCAGTTGCCATAATATCCACAATGTCTTGTGCTTTCACGTAGCCATCCTTTGCAATGCCTTGGAGGTGGAGATGTATATGTTGTGCAAGGTCCTCGTCTTGAAGGATAGAGGTTCCCATTCGGCTATATCTATGGAGGGGCAGTGTCCCAAATCGCATGTAGTCCACAACCCATCTGCGTAAATTTCGGGCATGATTGACCCCTCTTCCAGTTGCTTCTGCTGCAAGCTTAGAGCATTTCATCCACCCAAATCCTGTTACAAGAACATCTTGATGCTTGGGCCCCTACCATTTTTCTCCTCATCCTCCTCGTATCAGCCCTCGCATCACACCCTTACCCTGACCTTACTCTCATCATACTGGTCATCCTCGCATTCCCCTTCACCCTCTACCTGTCGTTGCAGCAAAGCCAGTACATCTGGCCGGATCCTTTTGCTGACGAAGCATACCCATGCTCCGTCCCACCATCTGACTAGTCCAGTGGACAGTCCCGTTACCCTTGCCGTCCGGACGGTAACCTATGATACGACGCATGCTGCGTCCCCTCTGCCCAGTTCCCTTTTCTTGATCTATGACTCAGTGCGCAGCCGCATATGTGTACTTATACTTAGCTCCGCAGTTGCACGATCGTGCCACTGCGCATTTCACTTCTTATTTTGATCTCTGACTCACTTTCTTATCTGCACGTTCATGTTCACTCGTGTCTCACCTCGAACGTGCTTTCCTTTTATAGCTTTACCCTTTACCGCTTACCTCTCTTGGTAGTACGAGTTATCACCCACTAATATGCTTCCTGTCCTCTATATAAACTCGCTACCATGTACCATATTCCTTAACTTGAATCTACTTGGTTCTTGACCTCCTACTCTCACAAGAGTGATCCCTTCTGCCTAGCCAGCAGTCTATATTCTATCTTCTTATCTGCTCTTCACGGATAAGTCCTTAGTCTCGATCTTTACTCATTGACTTCGTCGACAAGCAAAGCCCCCCTGTTAACTAGTTGGACTTCTGTCCTTCTAATTAACAACGATCTTACAATTAACCTTCGGGTGTCGTAAGCCTTGGCAGATACCACTTATTGTCTAGCATCCGCTTGACATAAGCTACCCGATTTGGACATAGGCGTCTGTCACGAGTACCTTTAACGAACCACTATTTTTTCCTGAATATTCCTAAACGCCAATACACAGCGCCTAAGATTAACCCTAACCCTACCCCGAAAGCGTCTACCAGTTCAGAGATTCCATTAGCGTCCACGACACGTGTCTTCAATGTGACTGATGAAGAAGACGAGTTCTTTGATTGTGATTAGATAAAGATAAGATAAAATATGGTCACGTGATACTTCTTTAATATTCTACGATGTTCTATGGTACGATTCCCTTTTCTATTTTATGATTGGCTAGTAGTTGTAGCTCAGTTTCAATCTCCGTTTCAATAGTTGTATATAGTTAGCATGTTTTGGTAGATAGTTCCTTAGTTCAAACCTCTTGTATCTACATTGTAGCAATCCAAGACGTACTTGCTCCTCTCCTCTCTTGTCCGATAACCTCAGTTTGAGTCCTAGTCTCTGACCCAGCGTTAATTCGTTATTGGGTTGTGACATTAGGTTTGAACTATAGGAGACTCCGACTCTCGCATATCGCTCGCATTCATCACTATATCCTTTGAACACTTGGTAGACCATTAGGTTAACCAACGGTTCAAACGATCATCCCTATTCGTCGTTACATGTGTCTCTTAGTTGCATACCTGCGCAAGACATACGTCTAACATTCATAACACGTTTTATCATTGCCCGGTCTAAACAACCGCGAACCTTTTCCTTTGAAACCCTTTCCTTTGCTCGCTTGAGCGTTTTCTCTACCAATAGTCTTTCGTAGTTAGTAGTCCTATACCAGGCCCTGCCGTACATTGCAGCCGCCAGTATACGGAGGTGTTGACGACATTAGGCGTCTCGCTACAACTTGAAGTGCTGGCCCAAGACCCTGCCTGCTTCACGTTACTATAGTTTCCTTTTATGATTACCTTTTCCTTCGTACGCACCTTTCCGTTAAGTTTAGTAGAACTGTCGCATCTGCGGATAGTCTTACCATCATTACCAAGAGGATTTAGATACGGTGTCCAAGTGAGACTCGCACTTGTAAGCTTCGGCTGGAAGAGTGATAACTTGTCCTTGGTCCGTACCCTTGTCGGTGATTGAGAAGTAACACACACGAAGCACACCGCGTTTTTCTCACTTAACAAAGGTGTAATTTACGTACACTTCTTTTAGTTAGTAGATAGGGAAGTGTCAGTAGGGTTGAATAAAGAACCCTTTGACCCTGAAGTACGTGGTAGATCCGATTAGTATCGGGGACCGCTTCAGTTTTCCAGTTTACGTACTCCTTTTTTCCCTCTCCCTTAATCATCATTCCTTTTCGGGTGGACCGTTACGACTCGTCCACCACTTCATTATTCCTTTTCCGGAAGGGCCGTTACGACTCGCCCTTCAAACTTCTTACGTCATTAGTAAAGCGGGTTCCAGAATACAACTGGTACAATGACTAAGAAAACATATTCCTTACATGAGTTTCACGCACTTGATGAGGCTATGAATGGGCCTAAACAGCCGTTCAATTGTTACAAATGTGGAAAGCCAAATCACATTGCACAAAACTGCAGAACTCCGAATTCCCCTCCCTCCTCAGATAGCTCCGCACCTCCCAGTTGGTTCCAAGATTTCCTAGCTCATAGAGAAGCAAAGAAAAAAGAATCAAGTAATTCCCAAATGGTTCAAGGACTGGACCATATCACCAGAAGGCAAAGAGATGTTGGCTAAGATTGAAAGCCAAGGCAAACACACTTGCCTGAAAAAGGCATCAGAACCGCCTAAATGGTTTAAAGAATGGGAAGCATTCTAGAAGAAATAGAATCTTAGGAAGAACAAGAGACAGACAAGTCGGGCAGTAGATACTCGATCCTTGCAAACTTTGCGGATGTAGAAGAAGTAAATCTAAAGACAAAATCAGAACACTTCTATCTTCCTATTACGCTAAAAGGAAAGAACAAATCTGCAGATTTGAAAGCTCTTGTAGATTGTGGAGCATCCACGCTCTTTATCAACGAACGATTTGTCAAGGAGAACAGAATTCGTTGTAGAAAACTGCTGCGTCCGATCCAGGTTAAAAACATTGATGGATCTCTTAACGCCTCGGGATCGATGACCCATTTTGCCGAACTAGGTCTTAAAATTGGGAACCATGAAGAAGAAAAAGTGGCATTCATGGTTACAGATCTAGGAAGCGATGATGTGATCATTGGGATCGATTGGTTGAGATACCACAACCCTGAGATTGATTGGAATGCAGGGAAGTTTTCGCTTTCACGGTGCCCGGTGAAATGTGAAACTAAGAAGGAGAAAAGACTCCGAAACAGGGCTGAGAAGAAGAAAAAGTCGGAAGAAGTCGATGACGTACCCGGCTTGTTGCCTGTAATGGCAGATCAAGATGAAGAAGAAGATGTGGCAGTTAAGAGAACGACCATGGAAGAAATAGAAGATGAAGAGAGTCCCGAAAGATTATGGATTCGATATAAAGCCTCGGTCGCCACGGAGCAGAAGGTAGCAGAAGAAGCTACTAAGAAGAAGCAGTCGGTAGAAGAAATGGTACCGGACTGGCTTCATGATTACCTGGGAGTTTTCTCAGAAGAAGAATCTAAGCGCTTCCCTGAAAGAAAGAAGTGGGATCATGCGATAGATCTTAAAGATGAGGGCGATCTTCCGCCAAATGCGAAACCTTATCCGTTGTCACCCAAAGAGATGGATACATTGAAAGAATGGTTGAAAACCGAGACTGCACTGGGACATATTAGAAATTCACAATCTCCAGTAGCAGCACCTTTCTTCTTTGTGGCCAAAAAAGATGGCAAGTTAAGACCGGTAATGGACTATAGAAAGCTCAATGAGAAGACGGTAAAAATGCATATCCGCTACCGAGATCTCAAGATTTAATTGATGCTTTAACCGGTGCCACGATGTACTCTAAGATGGATGTACGATGGGGGTACAATAATATTCGCATGAAAGAAGGAGATGAGTGGAAGGCGGCCTTCAAAACGCCGTTTGGTCACCACGAACCGACCGTGATGTATTTTGGACTCACGAACTCGCCTGCAACCTTCCAAACTATGATGAATGAAATTCTGAGAGACCTGATAGATGGCAAAACAGTAGTCGTCTACATTGATGATATAATGGTCTTTACGAATGGAAATAGGGAGCAGCACCGAAAGGTGGTACGAGAAGTCCTGAAACGGTTAAAGGAGAATGACCTGTTCTTGAAGCCTGAGAAATGTAGCTTCGAACAGTCTAAAGTCGAGTTCCTCGGGTTGATCGTGGAAGAAGGCAATGTGTCGATGGACCCTGTGAAAGTAGAAGGAGTATTAAATGGCCTGTTCCCAAATGCGTAAAAGATATCCAAGCATTCATGGGCTTTGCCAACTTCTATCGAAGATTCATACTTGGGTTCTCAGATATAGCCAGACCAATGAATGATCTGCTAAGAAAGGATGTCAAATGGGACTGGACGGAAAAACAACAGAAAGCTTTTGATGAACTGAAAGAAACGTTTCACAGAAGCTCCCGTCTTAGTCATGCCAGATGTTGAGAAGAAAAAGAAAATAGAGACTGATGCTTCCGATTACGCAACAGGAGCAGTTCTCTCTCAACTGATGGAAAATGGATTATGGCATCCAATAGCATATTACTCGAAATCAATGAATGATGCGGAAAGAAATTACGACATTCATGATAAAGAGTTACTAGCGATCATTAGAGCGTTGGAAGAGTGGAGGCACTATGTGCAGGGAGCACCTCACCCAGTCGAGATATGGACGGATCATAAGAACCTTGAATATTTCATGACGAGTCAAAAATTGACCAGAAGGCAAGCTAGATGGAGTCTTTTCTTAGCGGAGTATGAATTTACACTCCAACACAAGCCTGGCGTGGTTAATGACAAAGCAGACCGTCTTTCTCGGAGATCAGACCATAGAGGGGGGGTAGAAAACGATAACTCAAATCGCATTCTTTTGAAACCGGAATTCTTTACCGTAAAAGCTGCTAAAAGAGGTCAAGTTTTGGTGCATGGAGAAGAAAAGTTACTCCAAAAAATACGAAAATGCACAGAACGAGAACCTGAAGTCGCTAGAGCGTTAGAAACGTTAAAAAGCAGCACCGGTTCAATTGCGTAGAGGAATCGAAGAGTGGAATGTAGAAGATGGATTGGTGTTATTCCGAGGATTAGTTTACGTTCCAAATGACAAAGAGATCCGCCGAGAGATATTGGAGTTGTTTCACGACTCTCCACCGGCTGGACATCCTGGACGAGCTAAAACCTTAGAGTTAATTTCCAGAAACTATTGGTGGCCTTCAATGACGAAGTATGTCCACGATTACGTAGATGGTTGCGATAGGTGCAAACAAACGAAAGTGCTTCCGAGTAGACCAACGGGGCCTTTACAGCCAAATGAAGTTCCAGAAGGACCTTGGCAGACAATCACCTGTGACCTAATAGTGGATTTGCCGAAGAGTGAAGGGTGTGATAGCATTTTTGTAGTCGTTGATCGATTTTCGAAACAAGCACACTTCATTCCCACCACCAAAGACGTAGACTCGAAGGGTATTTCCGAGCTATTTCTGAAAAATGTATGGAAACATCACTGGAACACCGAAGAAAGTGATCTCAGATAGAGGAACTCAGTTCATATCGAAGTTCATGGGACAGATGTCAAAAAGATTAGGAACGAAATGGTCTGCGTCGACCTCCTATCATCCCAGAACCGATGGACAGACTGAACGCGTAAATCAAGAAGTCGAACAATACTTGCGCATGTTCACGTCATACAGACAGAATGATTGGGTATCTTGGCTGCCGATAGCAGAGTTTTCACACAACAATGCAGTCACAGTAACCGGTCACAGTCCGTTTAAAGTTCCTCTACGGGTATAACCCAGATTTCACAATTCATCCAAACTCTATGTCCGTAATCCCCGCCGCCGATGAGAGAGTTGATCAAATGAAAGAAGCGAGAGATGATGCCGAAAATACTCTTAAGATGGTCAATGAGCGCATGAAGCGTTTCTACGACAAAGGAGTAAAAGAAGCACCTCAGTATAAGATAGGAGACAAGGTCTGGCTTGACGCAAAGAATCTTAAACAACGTCGTCCGAGTCAAAAGCTGTCAGATCGTCGTCTAGGTCCCTTCGAAATACTAGAGAAGATCGGTGAAGTGAACTATAAGTTGAAATTGCCGGAAAAATATCAGATCCACCCGGTTTTCCACGTAGAATTGCTTACGCCATATCACGCATCTCGATTGATTCCTCATCCTCCTCCAAACCGACCACCTCCAGAATTGATTGACGATCGGGAAGAATTTGCTGTAGAAGAAGTACTAGATAGCCGATTGTTCCGAGGAAAGCTGCAGTACCTAGTAAAATGGGAAGGATACCCGAAGGAAGAGTCATCTTGGGAGCCAGAAGAGAATTTGAAGAACGCTCCAATTCCTTTAGCGGAGTTCCATAAAGAGAATCCCACGGCCGCAGCCGGAAAATACCGAAGAATCAAAGGCTCAGTAATATTTACGGAAGATTTCAAACGATGGAGAGAAAAGAATATCCGACCTTCATTCGTTCGTGATGACACTCACCTTAGAGAGGGGGTAATGTCACGAGTACCTTTAACGAACCACTATTTTTCCTGAATATTCCTAAACGCCAATACACAGCGCCTAAGATTAACCCTAACCCTACCCCGAAAGCGTCTACCAGTTCAGAGATTCCATTAGCGTCCACGACACGTGTCTTCAATGTGACTGATGAAGAAGACGAGTTCTTTGATTGTGATTAGATAAGATAAGATAAAATATGGTCACGTGATACTTCTTTAATATTCTACGATGTTCTATGGTACGATTCCCTTTTCTATTTTATGATTGGCTAGTAGTTGTAGCTCAGTTTCAATCTCCGTTTCAATAGTTGTATATAGTTAGCATGTTTTGGTAGATAGTTCCTTAGTTCAAACCTCTTGTATCTACATTGTAGCAATCCAAGACGTACTTGCTCCTCTCCTCTCTTGTCCGATAACCTCAGTTTGAGTCCTAGTCTCTGACCCAGCGTTAATTCGTTATTGGGTTGTGACAGCGTCAAATCTTACTTGCCGAAGCCTCGCCAACCCAAGGACATCCTCGACTGTTGACAACACACGCTCTGTTTGAGCATCGCCAACAGATACCATCCAAGTCGTAACAAATCCAAGCTCTAGATCAATATACAGACTGATAAGAGCAATCATACTGGTGACACGAGCACAGATAAACATTTTGAGATTATCTTTCTTGTGCCTCACTATCAATTCAGCCTTGGCTCTTCACAAAGCTGGGAGATCTCAATGATTTGGAAGGTCAAATGTGGCTGGGAACTTGGATTCTGCATCTGAATCAGCTGCAACATCAGCTTGTGGATCTGTGACTCGTTCAGACTGAGATGGCTGTTGGGTCTCAACAATCTCTGGATCTGCTGTGACATATCTGGTTCCTTGCACCTGGTTGCCATTTGTAATCTGATGGAAAATCATTCAGCATATTCCAATTTCACATCTGTTATTTCACACATGTATTCTGTCTTCCTGCTTGCTGCTCTCAGGTTCTGCATTTTTTTGGAAGAATGACACTATGGATGGGAATCCAGCAGCCTCCATTTTCTTTCCCTCGAGTCTCTGCCTCCATTTTGTCCGGTCTGAGTTTCCCTTGTAGACTGGTTTTCTCTTTGTGGCTTCTTGTCTTTCCCTCTCCTTTCTAACCATACTGTCATGTGCTGCCTGGAGTTTGGCAGCAAAGGCAAGAAGGTCTGAATCTGTTTGAATTTCCTGCACGACCTCATCTTCACTGTCCTCCAACTCAAGATCAGAAGTGTATGCTTCTGACTCGGAGTCACAGTCTATTCCAGGCTCTGGTGTGCTTGACTTGACAGGTTCTGGTGCTTGGGACTTGACTTTAGGGGAATTTTTATGCAGGTTCTTGAGCCTATTTTTAATGCAGGTCTTTCTGCGACCCATAGCTGGCTTATTGAGATTTGTGAGCCAATCTCCTGGTAGACTTTGCTTCGCATTTTTAGTGGATTATGTAAGATTATATATCACATGACATGGCCAAATTCTCGACGTCAAATTTATTTTCTCTCATCAGTCTGTGTCTGAAGACTATTCAAGGTGTTTTGGACACTTTTCATAAAAGTCGAAATAACATCACAGGAAATAAATATTCTTTGATTTTTTTTCCATCATATTGTAGCCAAAGGTATCTGGAATGCATTCTTGCATGCTAATAGGCTCTAATGTGCAGTATGTTTGTGAAATAACCTGTACGCGGAGGTGATACAAAATGTGGCTGGATTTGGATGTCGTCTACCTTACTTGCAACAAGCGGCAAGCTGAAATTATCCGGAAACGCGCCTGACAATCAAGTCAGTCCTTAACACCCAATATTGAAATATAATGAGAATGATTCAGTGTAACTGGCCAGCATTGATTCTACACATGCCATTGCTCCGGTTGGTGACTGGCCTGCACATGATTCTACGCCGCCCAGAGCCAGGATTCTACATGAAAAAATGGAAGGGTCTGATTATTTCTAGCAAGTACTCCAAACCTCTACATGCACGATGATTTGCACAGTAGTAGTTGATTTTACGTTACCGAATACTAAACCTCTTTCGTACGATCCAGTCAGTATTAACTTCGTGGCTGATAGCTATTCGGAATCTTCTCCATGTCTTTCCTTTATCATATGTCGCCAGTAAAAGCCAGAACCACCAGTTTGGAACATCTTCAAACGACCAACTCTGTTCCCCAAAGGTCGCCAGTACAACTTCGCCCTGTTTCTTTTCCGCTTTCCGATTCAAGAAACCTCTGTCTTTCCTCGCGCTCCTGTTTGCGATCTGCTGTCGCAAGGTAAGCGGTCCATAATGAGCAGGTTCGCGGCCCGCTATTGGAGAGGCTCCAATATCCCCCCAATAAGATATGTTCCGGTTTGAGGAGGGCCTTTTACGGAAGAGCTCGGCATAGCGTGGCAATAGATGGATTTCATATTAAGATCGTCATGCTCTACAGCAATAGACGCGAAACTCAAGCTTTCTCCAACTTTCTCCACTTCCAGACAGTACATAGACATGTGCATATGCCTTGAGGGTCAACATGAGGCAAGAGTTCAGCATGCGGTGTAACTCCGAAGATGTCCCTTGGCTGCCAGCCAAATCCACTAGGCAGCCACGAGACGCCGAGACCGGGTTCATCTCTTTCGTAGAGTTCATGCTGGAGCGTGAGTAAGGCGGATAAATCACCATCTCGAACTCTTAAATAGGCAAATATGGCGAGAATGATGCCCGGTGAAAGCTGGTAGTCCACCGGAAGCGAGTGACGAATTTTTGGGAAAATAGGCCAAGAATGCCGTAGATGTTATCATGAAGGAATGCGCAGTCTCGCATGCGACATTACTGCAAACAGAGCTCAGGTGACATTGGGCGGTGCCAATCTGATATCGGGAGAGAAATGGGAAATTCGTCGCTCGTCATGCGGAGAAGGCCGCGAGAGCCAGTGAAAATGAGTCGCTTGCCTTGACCAATTCGTTGGCATCGATTCGGATGTTTCTGGTGCGGACTACAACCTTTTTGGCCAAGTACGTCTCCTGGAAGACCCAAAGCCGTTGGCATGATACCCTTCATCCAAGTTATAATCCTACGCCAAGCTCCGTCGCTTTGGATTCTAATCCTGTATCGTCTTGGGGAGGACCTTCGGTAGTAGCATACCGCCGGCGTAACGCTTCGGATACGCAACACAGCAAGCTGCATTGGTATAGTAGTCGCTCATTCTGGGTATTTCACGCGCGACATCTTCTGGATCCGCCTGGTTGATACAAATATTGTCTATCCAGACATGCTCAAGACCATCAACAAAGCTTCCCTGGCAACAAGGAGAAATATCTCTCGAAGATACTCCCGCGATATCCCGCTGGCACTTCCAACGGACAATGCAACCGACCCACCTCCCCTTCCTCTGCATCGACTGCCTGAATGATGTTTGGGTGCATGAGACAAGTCAAACGGAACCAGTCATCGAACGTGGGTGCCTGTGGTATGTCATTATACAGACCAGAGTAGTGTTCTGGAGTGTCTGAAAATCTATCTGGGTTCCAAAGGTAGGATGCAATGACATAGCGCTTCGTAGTATCATTCTGGATGGCTTCGATTTGTCCCGTGAAAATGTTGATTAGCCTTGTTGGGACATGCCTGGGGGCTGATAATACATTCACATCCTGATCCAGTGCATCGAACTTTTGTATTGCATTGATCCAGGCTACGCGACCGGTCAGTTTTAGTGACGGGTAACTGGCCCAAGTTCATTGACGATCCGAGTATAATTCGAATGAGGTTCGTAACTAGCGATATGGTGCCAATAAGACCCTGAAAGCAGGGTGAGTTTACTCGATTCTCCATGGTTTCATGATATACTAGCGGGTTCAACTGAAGCAAACGATGATCGAATCGATTTGTGTGAGATTGAGATTGCAGGAGGATAGTGGAAATTGGTATAGGAATAACTAGTGCGGTATGGTTCACTGCAGTGTACCTTCTGGTCGACTTTCGAGTAGCCACGAGTCGGAGTGGGTGCTCTGCCAACAGGCTGCCGCACCATACAACGCCGCTGGCTGGCAGTCCCAGATTGGCAAGAAGATTTGATCGTGCTTATGTTGGGACTCGCATATCAGGCAAGTGAGAGAGATATTGCGAGAAATACAGCTTCAGACGCAAGGACGGAGAGAAGAGCTTGAGCCAAACAATGACCCGAGGAGGAGATGGAACCGAATCAAAAAATTACTACTTTATGGTGTGGCCATGATAAACTGACACTGCTGTAAAGATATAAAAATTGTCCCAGAAGAAGTTGTGTAGTGAGAGACGATACCCAGTGAACGTTGAACAGCCAGTCGACTCAAGTGACTGGAGTTACAGGTCCGTGACAGCGTGTACTAGGTCGAGCTATAAGATCTCGACTCATCGACGTTGTACATACATAGTAATTTAATGGGGTCTTGCATACGGCACTTGGCAGCACCTGAGAACGATCTGGGCCCGCCTATGATACGTATACTTTGCCGGCGCTGGATGAAAGTTTTTCAATGCTACTACTAGTTAAACAGGCCACAACCTTCCGTCCACAATATTGACCTTTTTCGTCTGATAACCCGAACTGACTCAACGTTTAACCATGCACTTCCTCTCTCGACGCTCTGCGGAACCACCAAGGTCATCTTTGATTTGGATATAGCTGGAGGGGGAAAGCGCTACAACAGACACTAGTACTACTACCAGGAAAAATATCCAAATCGCGTTCTTAAACGCGTCACGACCCTCTTCAACCCTCGAAAACGAACTTCCTCCAAGAACAGCAGCCCCACGGGCGGCTACGGGGCAGTCGGATTCATTCGTGATGCCGCGGGTGCAGCATATCCCCGACCGTCTAGTGATTCCTCCACTGCATCACCAGACGAAATTAGGAGACCCAGCGGCCTCGGACGCAGGGCCAGTTTAATGGAGTCTTCACAATTACCCAGTGAAAATATCAGTCTAGAGCGGTCAAACGGAAATGAAGGTGAGCCAAGAGTGTTCAAGTCTTTGCCCGATCTATTGATTAATCCGTCACAATTCATTCCATGCAGGATTGCTTGCAGAACACGCAACACACACAGGTGTCCCAATCCAGAGCCTTCCTGTGGAGCTGTTAGAGACAATTCTGTCTTTCTTGCCCAAGCTCGATTTACTGCGTATCGCCCTTGTTTCGACTCACTTCTGCGACGCGTCGCGCAATACATTATATCGGACACTTGACTTCCAATCGATATCAGAGCCACAAGTTGAAAAGCTTTGTAGAACCCTTGCCGCCCATGCGTCTCTCGCTGCAAGGGTCCGATCTTTCTCGTGTCATTTCTGGCCAGCAACAACGTCATCTGAGGGCCATCTCACACCATCTCTTGATCTCACGAAGGCGTTGCATAATATGTCGAACTTGGAATCTCTTACGCTACGGACATTTGTTCCAGTATTTTCGCAGTCGCCTCCCCTTTCTTTCCAATTGAAGACACTGGTCATCCTCGATGACACAATTTCTGTGGAGCAAATCATCGACATTATACATTTCCTCAGAAATCAAACCTCCCTACAATATCTAGCTTTTCCCAATGTCGTCGAGAATACCTTCTTACCTGAATCTTCCTTCCATCAACACATATTCGCATCTGGTCTCGCACGAGAAACCATACTGCCATCGCTTTCTCAACTGCATGCTCCTCCACGACTGATGATGACAATATGCTCCTTACTGGGACAAACACTTCAAACTGTTGTTTTGGACATCACCACCACGCTGTACACGGGTTTACGGCCTGCCGCACTCCTCCGTGCAATTCAAGGCGTCTCCAAACTGGATGTAGTCTTCACTCACGAGGTGGACAAACGAACTGTTGAAAAATTCTTGGGCGCTGCCGGTGGAATTCTGTCAGGTAGCGGCGCTGCCAACAGCCGCGGCCTCGTCGTTTTGGAGGTAGAGGTTCTTTGGATGGAAGACGACACCACCGAAGTCAGTGATATTTTCTGAATTTAAGAATAGTTGATTTTGACGCTTTACTCGAAGATACTATATGGCATCATCGATTCAGTCATATCGCGTTTTAATGGCTTGCGCACGCTCAAGCTCACCACACCATTTCGTTCCAGACAGTCACAACTGTTGACGCCCCCATTGTCTGGCTCCCTCCAATCGACAGTACCACCCCATAGTCCCACAACGCCCCCGCCTAGCCTTTCCTCAATGCTGATTACTTCGCCTTTGGGCGTTGTCCTATCAAGCGACTTTGTGAGCTCAGGTACAGAGAAGACACATGCCAAAATATGGACGAAAGCTTGCTCTACGCTAAGTGACATCCAGTTTTGTTTTCCGGATCCATCGCCGGAGGCAGACGTTGCACTATGCGGAGTCTGGTTCCACAGGAAAGAGTGATAGTCGAGCGTTGGCCCTCTTAAGATACAGCAGAGGAGAAAATTATCTATTCGGCTTCATCGATCATCTGGCGCTTCCGGCCTTATCTACCGATATGCAGTGTTGCGCATTTTACTTCGTTTAATCGGGCTTAGGAAACTTCTGAACTTCGAAAGTCAACCATGACAGGATATATATAAGTAACATAAGGTATATAGTGATATTGTATGTAAAAATCTAACAACTAGATATCCAATCCACCTGCACGAAAAGCGTATCACATCTAGCTGTCATGTAAAGCCTTCTATCAATCTGTGCGAACACGTTTCTTGGCATTCCCGTTCACATGACCATTGGTAGCCGCGTCATCTACCGTCGAGAAGTAGTCAATAGATCCTATGGGGTCCGGCTTGATGGTTTAGCACCCTCAGTCCAGCCCAAAGGGCAGACCTCTCCCATGTTCCTCCTGCGAAAGATGCAGTGAAACGTTACGGCACTACAAAGACAAATTCGCACCACAAATGGAAGGCCTTGAGAAGACGGATAGTTTCGTCTACGGATCGACCGACAGGCAGATCATTAATGGTGATTTGCCTGTTTAAAAGCGTCGGTTACCAAACTAGTCCAGGATTTACAGAGGACTGGTAACACCACCTGACGATACCCTTGGGGTCAATGATGAACAACCACGCAGCGCAATGCCTTCCTCCTCGATGAGGACACCGTTAGTCCTTGGATATGCCATGTTCCTGTCCGCAATCAAAGGGAGCTTGAGGTCAGGTCCAATGCCGCCCTGCTTCCCTCGGTTGCTGTGCCCATGCAAAGTGGGAATACTGGGAATCCGTGGAAACACCTGCAAAACCTCAGAACGCGTCAAATGCACCACGAAAATAATCCTGAACTAACCGAGAACGGACGCATTCAGCGCTTTGAACTGAGGAAGCGCGTCGTTAAAAGCCAAGATCTCGGTTGGACAAACGAATGTGAAATCCCTGGAAACGTCACGACGTCAATGATGAGAAATATGAGGTGAATTTATAGTCCTCACATTGGGTAGAAGAAGAGAATTACCCTTGCAATAATGCTAATGTTAGCCACTCCTCTCACGAATGTCTAGCGAATAAAGACGCGTACCATTGGCCCAGGTATTCCGACAAGGAGACCTCTTTGAATTCACCCTCTACAACGGTGGTAGCTGTGAAGGCTGGTGCAGGGCGCTGAACGAAGACTGCCATTGTAACGCTGGATTGTAAATTCAGAAAAGAGTGGTGTCAGTTGCTATGAAGATTTTAAGTCCAATTAACCACCGCGTTATGTGTCTTTGTTTGGCTGGTCCATGGACCATCCAAGGGATCGCATTCACATGTGGGGCTTCCGACCTTCAAATTTGATGCCGTTCATTGTCAAATGAGTAATTATAATTGCAGTAATTGCAACACTGATCAATTTGTACTCTCCAAATCGCACAAATAAAAGATACGCAGCGACAGAACCCGAATGTATTCGCCAAAATATCAACTCTGGTGGATAATCTACAATCTAAGGGAAAACTCCTTGAAGCGGCTCACAGAGTCCTGTATACCTGCACATTGAGGGCTGCCGGCTTGTACAGAATAGGCCTCTGGTATTAGTTCCTCGAGATGCTGAAGGAAAGATGAAACCATGGAGCTCAAAGTGAAAAAATATATATACTGACTTTGATTCTCCGCTCCGCACCAGGGTGCGTACGCAAGAATTCCAGACTTGTTGCTCCATGAGCCTTTTCAAATTGTGCAAGTCGCATGTGCATTCTGCAATGTCATGCACATCAGTAAGACGATCGAAACCCCAAGTCACTCACTCCACAGCAGCCTGGGGGTCAAAACATGCCTTTGCAGTGAGTTGCATGCCAATAGTATCGGCTGCGTCCCTGACGTCAGCATTTCCATGTTTACAATTGGAGAAAACACACCTTCGTATTCCTGAGTCCGCGAATTGGGTAGCTCCAGTAGCAACGTGCTTATGAGGTTGGTAATTCCAAAATCGAACCCGAAGACTGATTGCAGAAGAACTGCTATCGCTAGGAACACTTTAGAGGACGAATAGCGTTCAGAAGCATGTCGAGCAACTAGTAAAGGTAGGTTGAGAATGTGCGTGCATGTTGTATCATGCCATCATACCTACGTGAGCGATCTCTGCCGGATTATTTGAGTTGCGCAGATTATCCTTGGCGGAATCGCGCACCATGTCCAAGGACAGCAGCTAAACCCTGTTCATCCTTGCATATAGGTAAAATACCAGTGAAGACCACAATATTTCCTGTGGCCATTTATGTCAAAGTTCACTTGCAAAGGCAGCTTAAGAGCGAACCGAATGTGGCCATGGCGTTTACAATGGATGGATCATTCACAACAAGCAAATTCCATTCTTTACTTCCGCTTTCTGTGGTGGACAACTCCCCAGGTCTTCCAGTGGTGAATGGGTCTTCGCTCCAGAAGTCTTCTGGTGCTTCCAGTAGTGACCGGCGAGGCTCGCTCGAACGCAAGTGCCCAAGGTCCGATGATTCAAGAATACGATTAACAACCCGTTGGACGTGTCGTGTCACGGCATGATTAGAAGGTAGTATCTTGCCTCGGAATTCAGCCAAGAGCTCGTCATATGACGCCTGTGCAAGCTGCAGGGGGATATATGAGAGTTTGTTCCTTGAGGCTAATCTTGCTCTCACCTTTGTCTCGTACTTGCGACTGATGTCCATAAATCGCCATCTACCTGTTTCAGGGACTTGTTCTAAACTTGAGGGCTAAAGTGAGACATAGCATCACAGGTAATACACTGAACACATACTGCACGACATAATATGCTCCTCCGACTGCAACAATTGCAATAGCTATCTTCATACGATTATCTATCACCACTCCTGATGTGTGGCGTTGATCCTCTGAGGGAAAGCGTGTATACTGAGCATGTCGAGGAGATGATGTCGAGAGTCGACGTGGGGGAATTGAATGAAGGCTGGATGTCGGTGGTTGAACTCGTGGATAATTTCTAACAAGGACTGACAGGCCACGAGTACCACGCGACGCCCGCAGGATAGGCGCTGTCGTCGTCCACATGCGAGCAGGGAACATCACGAATGGCTAGGTGAGTGTCTGTATGCAAGCTTGAAAGCTCCTCTACTTGCATATAGGATGAAAGTCTAACAGGTAAACAAGGCTAGTACTCCTTTTCAATCGGATATGGTGTAATGGTTAACATTACCGCCTCTCATAAACCAATTCGCGGTAGCTCGGGGTTCGATTCCCCGTATCCGAATATTTTTTCATATCATTTAGTTTAGCATGTCACACGTGACATACAAAGGCAGTAACTAGTGCTTTTTCCCTCTCAGTGCACTTGGAATGTTCAAGATGCTTGTTAGAGCCTTCCCGTTCTCAAAATGACATGTACTCCTGCAGTGCAGTAACAGCGGTCACGAGAGCCATATGTTGGCGTGCCCTCCGGGCAACGTGATATCATTGACAGTCTTCGTTCATAAACATTTCAATCTCGCATCTCCCTTCTGTTTAGTGTTGCTGCTTTCCGTGCTTAACACACTCTAGCATCCTAGATGTATGTATTATGATGTCTGATTGTGAACAGCTCCTCTCCGCTTGTTTTTTCTTTCCCTCCCTTGTTTCGCAAGGTGCGTGTTTCTTTGCTGTGTTGCATGTTATATCGTTTACTATCAGTTTTCTCAGATGATTGGTCTTAACGCTCTGTATGTCACCATGGACATGGTCAGCGATATTGTATAGTGCAGAGCCTGCTCCGAGATAGCCGCAGCGGGTTGGGAGCCAGTCAATTCATCAAAATATGCAGCCCACTGGACCGTCAATTTCTCCACGAAGCTGCCCGCGGATAAGTTGAACTAACTTGTTTTGGGCTTGACTATAATCCTCTTCACTTATGTTATTGCTTTAGGGATATCGTGCATTATTGCCCTCATGTCTTCCTTGTTTATAACGTTTTCCATTTTCAGTAGATTAAGTATTCCTGATTATTGAATTCCGAGCCTATTGCTTCATACATGATTTTTCAAAAGTAACCTCTGACCATTAAGCTCGGAATTCTCGGACAGTGCTTAACCATGAGCATCATGGCTCGTCGACACTTCGAGGCCATCATCCTCAAAGTTGTGCCTCGGACATCATGCGGTATGGCAGCCCTGTGATACTCGTCCGAAGGCTCTGGAGAGCGATATGTGTCTAAGTGTCTCCAAGTCCATGAAAGTAAGTACTACTGTCCCAGCTCCAAAACCATGCTAAATTGTATACTGACTGTTGATTTACTTCTTCTGAAAGACGTTGAACCCGGATTATCTTCTACTCGACTAGATACACGGGAAGCATGAGTAGTAAATCAGAAGGCTGTCGTTTCTGGAGATCTTCGACTGTATGTATCCTTGACCCGGGCCCGGGTTCTTATTGTAATAGTGTCCATTTCGATTGAATTATCGATGGTCGTCCCTTACTACCATGATCAGGGACGCGTCTTTGAGGTGCGCGTGCACTCATGTTACGCCCTGCACATATAAGCACTACGGAGTTAGAGGCCTCGGC
>NW_024542303.1:0-23928 GCF_016758785.1 Suillus bovinus
CTGATACGGCAAGCCATGCATCTTATTTATCTCCGCAAACTTACTTGTGGTTCAGACAGCTATTGGAATTACAGCTATTATCATGGCTGCGGCATGCCACCCATTGGCTCAGGCAAAGGTGCATGAAGAGCTAGATATGGTAATTGGGTCGGACAGAGGTAATGCCAAACCAAAGGGGTACAAAGATTTTGATTTATCAATTAATCTCTCGTTGTAGCACCGACATTTAACGACTCAAGCTCCCTCCCTCAATTGCACGCGTTCTTGTTAGAAGCTTTGAGATGGAGACCTATCGTCCGCATTGGTAAATTAGAATCTCGACACGCTCCTGGACGATGCTGACATATGTCTCAGGATTTCCTCACCGTGCAACCAAGGATGTTTTGTGGGTCAGTGTCTTATTTTTTGTAATCCATATTCTCATTCTGGTACACGTGCAATCAGCGAGGATACTGCATTCCCAAGGGTGCAACAGTCTACGGCTGCCATTGGTATGCTGTTGCTTCACGATGCATCTTGTGTCCGTTAAGCGTATGTTTCCAGGACTATTTCTCGCGATCCTATCGTCTTCCCAGACCCAGAAACATTCAATCCCCAACGCTGGCTTGATTCAGAAGGCCGGATTAATGACAGTAATATGAAGTTCATAACGTATGGCTTTGGTAGACGGTAAGTCGTGCCGACGTCGGATTTCAGACACCAATTAACGAAGTCTATCTGTCATTAAAAGCGTATGTCCCGGCTTGCACATCGCAAACCAATCGTTGTACATTACACTCGCACTTCTCTTGTGGTCTTTTCGCATTGTTCAACGACCTGACGCACCGATCAACACGCACGCTTTCGATGATACGGTCACTCCCCATGCAGCGCCATTCGAAATCGATGTCATTCCCCGGGTCGAGGTTGCGAAGCTAAGAGCGATGATGGACGGGTCTATGGATTAGATCTCAACAGATGCAACAGAAAAAGTGTCACTGCCAGACTTTCATATGCAGTTATAGAACACAGTATATCATACGCTACAATGTTATGATCGACTATACATCCAGTCACATAGTAGCACAAGCGAACACTAGCTTCAATGGTATCGATACCCAGACACGCTCATGTGCAAAACCACCCACGAAAAAAACACCCGAATGCTACCACTCCTCGATATCACTTGGTCCGTCCAATAATAAACCCGCAGGGCGAATAATTTCCCGAAGTTCAGACACTCGTGTCTCATCAATGCGATAGAATTGCATCACCTCAACAAGTCTATCCAAGGTATCGCGATCCATACGGTCCAGAATGGTCAAGGGCCTATTACAGTCCTGGACCCGAATAGAAACTTGTTCACTCATTGGAGAGGCGAGATAGGAATTGACTGT
The DNA here is from genome assembly GCF_016758785.1 of Suillus bovinus. Taxonomy (NCBI): domain Eukaryota; kingdom Fungi; phylum Basidiomycota; class Agaricomycetes; order Boletales; family Suillaceae; genus Suillus; species Suillus bovinus. The sequence goes on from NW_024542303.1 coordinate 1,377, forward strand.
GAGCTTGATGACCCTAAGAGTGAGTGGCCCGGTTGGTAACACAAGAAAAAGTGTTTGCAACACAAGAGTTAAGTGGACGGTGTAGGACATGAAGCGCTGGAGCACCGAGCCGTCGAGGGAGAAGTGTCGATATGTTCTTGTAGGTCCAACTTCGACCATTTTCATCATCACTGTCCTGAAGGCTTCGCTGTGCAAGTACTATCACAAATCACGTTAGGACGGATGCGAGGACGACGAGTGAGATAGTGATTACACGATGAGCATCATTGAAGTTCCACACTTCGACGATGTCGGTGTGAAGCACATGTAGACATTCCCATATCTTGTGCTTCATGAATATTGTGCACGATAGAAGCACCTTCCAATATCCTGCAAGACATGAAGATTTAGATGGTACTCGATAATTATCAACGCGAAAATAGGACAGACTTCTCTTGCCAACCCTGACACTGCGTAAATCACGAGATAAGAATGAAGCTAGCAAAACTCACCCAATTGATGCCCGTATTTGAGTCCGAGGTCCGCTCGCTGAGCGATGAGGGTCATCATCGCGACCTCGGACGCAAGATACTGACCAGCACAATATTCAGTTAATTGGATGAGGTTGGTGAGTGTCCCTTTATAGTCTTCTTTGGCTACGATATCAATGTTAGATGCATGCATGAACCTGCCAGAGTATTGATACACACTAGAGATCGTAACATGGGGAATATCAGGCCCTGCAAATTTCTGTAGAGGTCGAATGCAGATATCTTGCAGCTCGGCTTCTGCTCTGTTATTGACGAGTTCCTTGATGGCTTCGTCGCTCAAGCCATCAAGAAAGGTTTTATCTAGAGTTCGCTCTACACGATCGACGAGAATATCGTATTTAGTAAAAACGACGATAAGGGGAACTTTGACAAAGTGTGAGCTCTACCATAGCAGAGATACAGTTATCAAATCCATTTACCGTTTCCCAGAGTCCCCTTCCTTTTCAACTTGAAGAATTCCTCTCTTCCCCTCATGCAAACGTTGGCCTGCACGAGGTATCTCAATGCAAAGCCTTCCATATTTGGTCAGTCCACTATAAAGGGATACCCAAGATAGAATCCCTACCAAATAGCATGCAATTGATGTTCCGGAGACATGTTCCTCCGATGTTCAATGAAATCTCGGACTATTTCGAGCCTGCCTGCACTTCCGGCCTCAAAACCCTTGCTTTCGTGGAGAATAAACCTGTCGTTCTGAGATGAGATTTAACTCATGATCAATACTAGCCTCGCCTATATTATCGTGCAAAACAAACTATTGAGAATATGAGTAGCTGTGCTTGTTGAAGCGTCATGTTCAGCCCACCGCTGGTTCCACTCCAAATGCATGGTTTATCAGCGCTGTCTTGCCAACGTTAACCTATTAAAAGCACATCGTGAATGCTGGCCTAAGATCAGAGAAAGCTAGATACCTTTCCGACCACTAGGATTCGGAACCTCGAGGATGGCACTTTATACTCGACTCGATGATGCTGTGACACCTGAGATTTTTGAGGAGTTGCAGGTGGGTGCTCACTGGAAGGGACAATCTGATTTACAACTTAGACGGGTTCGATGCCAGACGTAGATCCTTACTTCGGCTCTAGAAAGGGCGATAGTGATCTTGATTTTTTATGGAACTTGATGTATTCTATGCACGTGTGTGAGTGATTTGGTGAGAATGCGACGACTCTTGTTTCACCTTGTTTTTTGCTTACATCATACACATAGAAGATGTCGTCTGAGTTGAAAGTAGTTCCCTCGGTCTTCATCTCTAAGCACTGGCACTTGTCAATGTACTTCATATCTTTGCGAGTCACTTGGAGCAGTTCTGCTTGGAGAATTCAATTAATATTGCCTCTACTACCGTGCTATGAACATTCAATGTCCACGATCCTCGATATATCCTATTCTGAGCGATTTGGGCGAAGGCGCGCAGTGCCTCCCGGTCCCGAGTTGCGTGTCCTGCCAGATAAAAGGTGAGCTGCGAGGGTGGGAGGGAAAAGAAAACCATCGCGAGCTACTCATGACAGGGATCAGGCGGAGTCCGGACCACCAAAGAGGGAGAGCGATGAGCGATGCTTGAGTGTTGGCACGAACCATCGCGTGTTGAAAAGGGAGCGGTGGGTGGGGAAAAGAAAAGGAGGAAGAACGTTGTCGTTGAGGACGACTGAGACGATACGGCGCGACGTCACAGTACGAAGTCAGAAGGTTCGTACTGCTTCCGACGCTTGCGCAAAGACTTAATTCTGTTCCTACACTTGTTCCTCGTTACATAATAGACTATCAATCTTTGCAAGTCACTTGGAGCAGTTCTGCTTGGAGAATTCAATTAATATTGCCTCTACTACCGTGCTATGAACATTCGATGTCCATGATCCTTGATATATCCTATTCTGAGCGATTTGGGCGAAGGCGCGCAGCGCCTCCCGGTCCCGAGTTGCGTGTCCTGCCAGATAAAAGGTGAGCTGCGGTTCCCAACTGTCTAGGAGTTCGACGACGCATCGAGCGAACCGAAGATACCCATAAGACTAGGAGGAGAATGGATGCTTACATGAAGAAGCCGTTACCGAACGCGGGGCATTGTGTGCCGCAGGAATTCATCTTGAATGGCGGGTGTTGCTTGAAGGTATGGTGCGAGAATCTGAGCGTGATCTCGGAGATAGATCTGGAAGGCATCACTGGCCCACCTTCCCATTGTCTTGACGACCTTGAATGGGATGTTTCGGAGGAGGTATTCCAAGGTAGCACCTATTCTGATAGCGTGGCCTTGCAATGGGTCGAGGCCAGCATCCTTTGCAGCGCGAGCAAGCCTTGCAATGAACTTTGTTTTCGTCAAAGGACGGTGTGCCTCGCCGAACTTATAGAAAAAGAGTGCGATGTCGAAGTGGGGGTTGTTGATGTTGAGATGGTTGGATAATGCAGCCTCAGGATCAGTGGGACCCTCTTGTTTCGCCCAGAAAACGTCCTCCCCGTTTTGTGATGTTTTCGTGCGGGGTAAATGAAAAACGGTAGTCGCGAGCCCATTGCGATCTGTTTCGTGACGAATGTCGGAGCGTTTGACGTGAATGGAGGGATCAAATGATGAAAGAGTTCGGATCGTGAATTCTCCAGCTCTGGCCATTGAATAAAAGGCTGTTGTGAGACAGCTACCCACTGCAGCATCGAGAGGGTTGTTGGGGTCTAGTTTCTGCAAGATGCTAGTTATAAAAGCCACGGTGTATGGTGGTCTTTTCTTCCTTCTTGATGACGAGGGCGTGAGGTTCTTGGCCGCTTTCAGCATAGCATCTATTTTGTCATCATCTAAGGACCATGATTTTCCGTGCAAAATATGCCATGCACGAATACCGTGGACATAACTTGATATAGTTTTCCCTGAATATGATCCAGCTAAGTCTGAAATGAAAGCTGAAATGAGTTCGGAAGATGCGGGTGCACGCATGGCTTCATTGATGGAGTGCGAGTCACAATAAACATGGTAGGCGAGGATGCCGCTTCCATATGCCTCCTGGGTGCTGCCAGCCCATGCGTGGATCATGACATCTTGAATGCGCTGTGCATCTGCGTGGGGGAGGCAAGATATCGATGTGTCGTCTGTGGCTGGTCGCCAAAGACGGAGCCTGTCTTTTGCTGTGCAATGGGGTCTTAGGACGGAAATACAAGGGGTGAGATTAGCAGGATAAGCTGCAACTAAGAATCTTGATGAGGGGGAAGCCTGCAGTGTGATGTTCGCTGACTTACTAAGCTTGCGTCGCTTTAAAGAGCTCTTCTCCTTGACGACGGAGCTCGTCATTGAGGTGCTCAGCTGATTCTCGTGAGCGGGCTCGGTCATTGACGTGTGGGAGCGCTTTGAGTTTCTTACTGCGTGCATGGCACTCAGAAGGGATAGCGGGATTGTCAAAGTCCGTGACGAAGGGTTGGAGTGGCTGGGGGATGCTAATTGGGGGAAGCAGAAGGTCTGAGGGAGGGTAGATTCCCCTGGATGGGCCATCCGCTGGGTTGTAGTTGCTGGGTACATAGCACGTGAGGAAAGTGCATTGCGTAGATGCGGCGAGCTCGTGGATCCTTTTGAAGACGGTATTGGTGGCCCTGTTGCGGCTACGCCCTTTCCACCACCCTTCAACGACTCCCCGGTTGTCCCCGAATATCTTGATGCAGCTGCCCGTTGGGCATAAACCGAGGAGTGCAATAATGAGGAATTCCATGCCGACTGCCTCTGCCCAGCCAATGTCTCTGTCTTCAGCTTTCCAGCCTGGGAGGAGACACCACGCTCGCCATCTGCCATTGATCCAAATCGCAATACCAGTGCCTGAGCTAGCGTCTGAGTAAGCCGAGGGGTCAATGACTTCGACGGGCCCTGGGATTGGCCGAGAGACTGAGTGATTGTGAGAGGCTGGCTTTCCACCACCGGAGGTCATCACCTGTGTGCTTGGGGTGGGGAACGAGGCATGTGCGGACGGTCGTGAAAAATGGATAGCATGGTCTCGAGAGAAACGAGGTAAGCTCTTCCTGCTGGGAGGACCAGAGAAGCATGTAAGAGCTTCCCATAAAGCTCCTGGACTTCCCGTAGCGTGTGTGAAGATCGAATCTCCCATTCTTTGATAGCTGCCACGTACTTCTCCTTCTTGCTCTGTGGGATCGAGACAGAACGCGACTCGATGTCCCAGAGGAAGCCAATAAAGGGGGCACATGACGAGAAAAGGATGTCTTTTGCCAGCTCCCAGGGTATTCCGAGAATTTTGGATAGGCGGTTGATGTCGTCAAAGCAAAATGTGAAGCGAGCATCTTCTGGGGATCGTGGGGAGGCTGTTGAGAGATCAATGATGGGAAACGAACAGTCTTCATCAAACTCTTCAATTCTGTCGTCAGGCATAGTTGAACCCCGATATCATTTTCGACCTCCTTCAATGAGCATGCCACCATTTCGTGCAATGATAGCGGCACGAGATTTGCGCAGGTTATTGTAGCTAGTGAGGTGCTCTCGCAGAATCCGAATGAATAGGTGATCGTCCACCCATTTGGATATCAGGCCAATTCCTTGTGATCGGAATATGTCTGCGCCAGCATCTGCGACCTCGCCATAGGTTCCTGCTGATGCCGAGAACCCGAAACAAAAGCTAGAATCAATGGCGAAGCTGTCTTCTCCTGTCCTGACAACCAGGCCCGGCCATTGAGAAGGATGAAGAGGTACTGTGCGGTAGGCTTCGGCCACGTCACGAACGGCTGCCTGAGATCCTGGGGGGAGAGACCAGATGAGTAGACAGATCGTCGATGCTGTACCCCATGTGCACGGATATAAGTTAGAGTCGATAGAGGAATTAATGGATGATATAGTGGCTGATGGACGAAGCGGGAACGAGAGGTTTTGTACAAGGCGGAATTTTCCTGGCTTTCCTGGCTTAGGAACCATGGAGAGTGGGGCTGTCTGGAAAGGACCGATGAGTTCTTCAGTCTCCAATTTAGATATAGGTCTGATATAACGACCAGTGGAATATTCACGGTCCAGAATAGCAGCAAAAGCGTCAAAATGTGCATGTAGCGAGGGGCTATTAGGTGGGATATAAGTTTGAGATATGGTTGGGACACTGCCCATGAAACCGAAGCGAAAACCATTCGGAATATGTGCATATTTACGTATGAGATTTGACGAAATGAGAAGCTGCAGCCAGGCCTCGGGCCTATAGGGAGTGATAGCATTAGATGCTCTCGCTTTGAGGACAGTCTTGAGTTCCGTGATCCTTTGCTCCGCACCCTGAACATTCGTGCACGTGAGCTCGAGAGGGATTGGTGCATCCCTTGGGTCTCTGCCAGTCGTAGCAGATTTCGAGGCCCTCTGGATTGACCAAATGACCCTCTGCGTTTCAACGACATCGAGTTTTGGTTCGTTTGTCCCATAGGAACTCGGATGCACATTTGTGGATGGGGTGACGGAATCGGCCAAGGCAGAGGGCGCAGGCTGATGGGCTGGTTTGGCCTGCGCCCGCTGGAAAAAACTGCTGCAACTTCTGCAGTTTTTTTGCCATTTGGTTAGCAGGGCGGTATGGGTGATAGCGGCCATCATTCACAAGAGGTACTGTCTCTGCGTGCCCACTTCGGCTGGAACTCACATCTCTCCCCCGAGAACGGGAAGAAGTGTTGGGAACTGCGAGCGAATGTTGCAACTGAGTGCAATAGAGCGAGCATGAAAGGATTCGAGTAAGCCAGGATTCGAACAATTATATGAAAGCAAAGATTTTGTTAAGCCATGGTATACAGGAAAGTGCGAAAGCAGTGTGGGTGTAAGCGAAGCAGTGGTTAAGTGTTTGAGAGGGACACAGTGAAAGCGGGAGTTTGAGTTAGCATGAGGGTAGATGGAGCGACAGCGTAGAGAGCGCAAGCAAGGGAGAGCGGAAGACAAAAGACGAAGTCATATATGCAATAGCACATGGATAGCAGATGGGGAATTGTACCCCGAAAGCAAGGACAGCCAAGAGTGAAAGCATTTAGACAGCCAGCGGGGTTCGTTTCCGACGTGAGATTGAATATATAAAAGAATTTGGTCAGTGATTGAATGTTGGTGGGTAATGCGCTACGCACCATTTTGAGACCTTCATCTCGTTCGGCCTCCCAGACATCGTCGGATATCGAGTTGTACAGGGCATTATTGAATAAACCAATATTGAACCCTTGGTCTTGCGCTAAGCGATCATGCCATTCACGGCGCACAAATCCCGCGTAGCGAAGCAGAGCCTTTTCTCCTCGCAGACGCATGCGATGCTCATGGTTGGTAATGAGCGTGAAAAATAACGCTAAAGCCTGCTGATGCTTTTGCGGCCAATTGTTCTTTTTGATGTGAACGAGAAAGCTGGTCTTTGCGAGGTCGAATTGCCGCCAAGATAGGTCGTGGTCCTGTAGAGCCTTCTGAGAAGCTTTGAAAGACGCTATCGTCTTGAGGGCGACTATACCATCCACTTTGGCGAAGCCAAAAGCATCATCTGAGTCTGATGTGGACCTAGAGGTGGTGGCAGCCTCGTGGCAACCGTCAGGACTGAAGTACCATAATTCTACGTACTCCATGTTCTTGACCTTTTGGATGGCATACTGGGATGGGCGAGGTATGATAACGTCTGCGACAACAGCCCCATCATCAAAATCGTTAATCTTGGGCTTTTTCTTCTCAGCTTCGCGTCTCTCTAACTGTTCCTCAGCCTCTTTTTCGGCTCTCTCGCGCTCTAGCTGTTCTTGCAAGGTGCGGGCGTCTTCCTCATTCTGTTGCTGCCAAAGGAGGATGCGCTCCTGGCGCTCGAGTCTCCAGCCCACAGCCATTTGCTCGAGTGCATCTTCTCTGGCTATGCCCCCTGCCACAAGGGCATTGAGCCATCCCGCGTACGCTGCTGACTCGAAATTGGGCTGCGCTTCCAGCGCTGGGTCCGCTAAGATGCGTTCCATGGTAGGCCGGGTGAATTCAGAGTGTTTGCTAAGAGTGTGTTTTGAGAAATTGACTGGGTGTTTCTGAGAGTGATAGAAAGAGCAGAAGGAATGTAGAAAAGAAAAGGAGGAAGAACGTTGTCGTTGAGGACGACTGAGACGATACGGCGCGACGTCACAGTACGAAGTCAGAAGGTTCGTACTGCTTCCGACGCTTGCGCAAAGACTTAATTCTGTTCCTACACTCGTTCCTCGTTACATAATAGACTATCAACTCAAGGAAAATATATCCCCATGAGAAAGCACCCTATGGTAAAAAGACACAATAGCAAGTCAGGTGAGAACTATTGAGGTCGAGTGCTCACTTACATAGGTGGAGAAAACACCTGTCGCAAACTCTTTTCTGCTCTGTATTCATCATTTGGCGGATATAATTTTCCAATCCATGCATCAGCAGACTCTATATCTGTTTTGAACTGGCCGAAATTGATAGTGATTCCTATTGGATGTATTCAGAGGAGTTGATGATAGACAAGAATTGAGTACTTGAGTACCAAAGATGTGGAGAGGGCGGGAAACTGTTGAGACGTCAAGAGAAGTAGTCATGCTGATTTGATTTAGGGAAAACACCGATATAAACTTATAGTAGAGGTTGAGCGCAAGCCATCAACGCTGTCAGCGTTGACATCCGTGATACCCACTCAATCTAGACGCTGGCTTCGGGATTTAATGCCGAATTCACATGCTGCAATGACATTGATAGATGGAAGCCTATGAAACTCGGCTCGAACGACTCACTGGTACCTGCCTTGTGATGACGCCCACTACCACTGTATACAAATAGTGAGTAGGTTACAGCATGTATACCGTGATACCCCCATCCCAATAATGCGCTTACTAGTATTTTTCTTCATCTTCCTCGAGTTCTACCTTGCTGGAGTCATACAGGCTGCACCTACAACGAATACAACGAATACTACTACTAGCGACAACGTGGAAGGCCCCATCTTTCACAACCAGAACCTTATGGACCATCATCTCCAGCTCCATTCTCACTCTTTTTGCATGCGTTTACAGTGCCATCCACCCCAATATCCCGAGTCATAAGGACAGTGGCTACCCTCATATCATATGGCGACAACTTAGCATGATAATAATGGCACTGATCGCTCCTGAACTAATCGTTACATGGGCTATGCGCCAGCGGTTTAGCGCTGATCAAGTTACAAACCAATTCCAAAAATTAGGGTATCCTGAGGTTCAAGTTCGTCCAGAGTCTGAAAGTAAGTCGTGTATTTGGACCTCTACATCTCACAACTCACTATACACGTTCTTAGAAAAGGAGTCTGACGAAACATCTGAAAATAACTTCCTTCGCTTTCTTCGCTTTCTTCGCCTCTTGAAGGAGGGTTTCGTTCGCCTCTTTCTCCTGCTTACTGGCGTATTATCTATGTTGGTGTCTCTTTGCCATGTCCTTTATGCTCCTGTAAGGTGGGTCGTGAGGTGGATCAATAACTCAGAGCAATCTGAGTCTGAATTGGAAGGTAAGCCTAATCTGTGCTCACTTGAACATTGGCTCATGTGCATCCTTAGATCGTACTCAGTGGACTCAGACCCACAGCTTCTTTGTGCTCATGGGCGGTTTCATGCTTTATGTGGACGGTGAACCCTACTGTACACTGCAACCTAATCACATTCTCAAACTGATACACGAAAAATGTATCGACGTCCCTACCCTAACGGCAAAGCAAATCCACGACAAGAGCAAAGGCAACGCGATATCGAAAGGAGTAGTGGTCCTTCAGGTGGCCTGGTTTGTTATACAGCTAATCACGCGCGCCATCTATCACCTCGAAACAACCCAGCTCGAAGTGGGGACACTCGCTTTTGCAGTTCTCAATTTCCTGACTTATGCTGCATGGTGGGACAAGCCTCTCGATGTGCAATGTCCATATCCAGTGCACTGGAAGTCGACCGGCTCGAAGGCAACTGTGACGCCAGAGTATTATATTGAGTATGTATGCGCCTCGACAATTATATCGCTGCTGATTATGTCTGCCTTAGTGAAAAATATGAAATCACACAGTTTGGCCCCTTGTCTCCATTCTTCCGCCCGATTCTAGAATTAGTAGGCTATCCTGGCATTCCCGCATGTTGCAAGCTCCAAGTTCCAACATTCGATGGTAGCATCAAACTTGTATCTTATTCGGACAAGATAGCTCTTCTGCTTGCTGGATTGCTTATGGCAACCATATTTGGCGGCATCCATGCTATGGCGTGGTTTTTTGTCTTCCCCACATATCAGGAACAGGTCTTATGGCGCATGAGTGCCGTCGCTATAACTTGTACGCCCTGGTTTGGTTTACTTACTACAGCGCTCCTTGCAGCCATGAACGCACCACTTAAATTGTTCATCCTTCTCTATGCATTATGTACCTTGTTTTACATCATAGCCCGTGCCGTCCTTTTAGTACTTATGTTCACCACTTTACGCAATCTTCCTCCTGATGCGTATAAAGCGCTGTTGTGGACTAGTTTGGTGCCGCACTTATAGTTCTTGCTCAGCGGCCCACGGTGCTTGTCATAACCTATGTGCTTTGCAACGGCCTGGCCGAGTAAGAGATCACGTGATCGCGATTGCGTGTACCATGCGATCCACGCCTCTACTACTCTGACTACAGTAATTCTGTGGCTTGAGGCAGTAACGGCCCCGTGCCCGGGGACTCTCCACGGCTGAAGATTACTCCGGGGCTGGCTTGCCCGAAGATCGCCTCGCTTTAATGGATCAAGCGAACTACTCTATGCACACCCCTAACTGACTTACTCCATAATTTGAATTGTCTTGGCAACACCTAGGGCTTGATCAATGATCATCGCCGGATTTCTAAAGTTGGCTGATCCTTTTCCCGGAGAACGTTCATCAGTGGGGTGGATTGTGCTGCAGAGGGCTGCAGAGGGCTACAGATGGCTACAGGGTACTGCAGAGGGCTACATGACACCCTGTAGCAAATTGTCTTTTCCCTGATAAGTGGAAATAGTGAGTTCGAGATCCTTGTGTTGTAGGCTAATCCTGCTTCCAGTCTAACCATCTCGAGGCTACCGGACCGCATTCGTTCTCGAACAACGCCGGCCACGTCGGAACGCCATGTCATCGCGATAGCATCTCAATTTGCTGTCAAATAATGCGAGGTATTATAAGATGCTGGGCACGCACGGCTTATCAGTCACGCATTATTACGATATCAGAGTTGTATGCCCATCTTATTCCAGCCCACATCATGTACATTATGATCCTGCAAGCCCTCACCAGGAGTACCAACTATGCCGCTGGCATCGTCATAGTTGTAGTGGTACTCGCCGTGTTATACAAGAAATTCTTCTCAGCGATGAAGGGCATTCCGCTTCCGCCTGGACCTCCCGCCCGTTGGTTCTGGAGCAACGCTTTGCCTGCTGTGAAGTGGGTTTTGATAGTGTTATACAAATCACCCTAGTTGACTTGGATTTTCCACTCAGCATTGCCTATGCGCTGACCAACTTGGTTCGAGAGTATGGGCCGGTTGTGTCGTTCAGACAAGGCAGCCAGGTGATAATCGTTATTGGCACCATGGAGGTAATCTGCCCATACCTTGAACCTCCTCCGATAATGACCCATTTACCAGGCAGCCGCGGATATTATGGAGAAAGAAGGTGGATCACTGGTAGATCGGCCTCGTTCGATTGCTGCGAGTGAGATGCTCTCACATGAAATGCGTATCACCATGGCTCGTTCCGGAGAACGCTTCCGGCGCCTTCGAAAAGCAGTACATCCTCATTTACAGCCAAAGGCAGCACAGGCATACCAAGATATGCAGCGCGAGAATGCGATGAACTTGGTATTAGATGTGCTGAATGACCCGACGAACCACCAAAAACACGCACAGCGGTACGTCACTACGGAATTCTTTGTTTGTGATTCTTTGATAGATATGGTATCTCAAGGTATGCAGCATCGGTCATTCTTCGGGTGACTTATGGGAAGTCTGCTCCCACTGCCAACGACGATCCAGAAGTTGTCCGTATCCACAAAGTTGTTGAGCGCTTTCATGCCACAATTCGCCCAGGAGCTTATCTTGTCGATCGTATGCCATTTTTGCGCTACTTGCCTGGTTACGGAAAACAACTTGATGAATGGCATCATGAGGAACTTGAGCTATTTAGACATCAGCTAAAGCGCGTCAAGAGTGAAGTGGTGAGGGGCTCTTTGTTTCAATAGATGTATGTTACTTAGATCTTGCATGCAGGATCAAAATAAAGCTGGCCCCTCTTTCATCAAGACACTATTGGAGAACACCGAAGCGCACAAACTCTCCACAGATGAGATGTCGTATCTCGCCGGATCACTCTTTGGGGCAGGGTCTGATACGGCAAGCCATACATCTTATTAATCTCCGCAAACTTACTTGTGGTTCAGACAGCTGTTGGAATTACTGTTACTGTCATGGCTGCAGCATGCCATCCATTGGCTCAGGCAAAGGTGCATGAAGAACTAGATATGGTAATTGGGTCGGACAGAGGTAATGCCAAACCAAAGGGGTACAAAGATTTTGATTTATCAATTAATCTCTCGTTGTAGCACCGACATTTAACGACTCAAGCTCCCTCCCTCAATTGCACGCGTTCTTGTTAGAAGCTTTGAGATGGAGACCTATCGTCCGCATTGGTAAATTAGAATCTCGACACGCTCCTGGACGATGTTGACATATGTCTCAGGATTTCCTCACCGTGCAACCAAGGATATTTTGTGGGTCAGTGTCTTATTTTGTTGTAATCCATATTCTCATTCTGGTACGCGTGTAATCAGCAAGGATATTGCATTCCCAAGGGTGCAACAGTCTACGGTTGCCATTGGTATGCTGTGACTTTACGACGCATCTTGTTTCGTTAAGCACGGATTTTCAGGACTCTTTCTCGCGATCCTGCTGTCTTCCCAGACCCAGAAACATTCAATCCCCAACGCTGGCTTGATTCAGAAGGCCGCCTTGATGACAGTAATATGAAGTTCATAACGTATGGCTTTGGTAGACGGTAAGTCGTGCCGACGTCGGTTTTTAGACACCGATTAACGAAGTTTATTTGTCTTAAAAGCGTATGTCCCGGCCTGCACCTCGCAAACCAATCGTTGTACATTACCCTCGCACTTCTCTTGTGGTCTTTCCGCATTGTTCAACGACCTGACGCACCGATTAACACGCATGCTTTCAATGACGCGGTCATTTCCCATGCAGCGCCATTTGAAATCGATGTCATTCCCCGGGTCGAGGTTGCGAAGCTAAGAGCAATGATGACGGATGTGTATTAGACCTTTTTTTACCATGTAGCATTATTCAACGACTTGGCGCACCAATCAATACCCATGCTTTCAATGACACGTAGCGAAGCTGAGAGCAATGATGACGGATGGGTGTATACGTGTGCCAGTCCACGAGATCATCGACGGACGTGAGTATTAGAAGAATCAAGTCGAGAAGGCAGCAGGGACTAGTACCTGTGCCTACAAGAGCATCTCGCTCATGAGAGGTTTTCAGTAACCAATCACATAGCGAATAAAATTCCAAATAAAACATATAACATCGATTATGGACTCAGACCGAGGCGGGACACTATCACCACCTGTTGGTATGCTAACATTACAGACTTTGACGAGGAAGTGATGCTTCATGCCGGACGTCAGCGGCACACGGCCATTTTCTTTCTCCGAAGGAAGGATATGCCATAGAATTGATGAGTCCGGTTTGCTGTCAGAGGAGAACTGCGGATGATGATAGTTAGTCAGAACAGCGAGGCCTCAGCCTACCCTCGGACCTCAAGTGTCATTGTCCAACTTCTCGCGGCGGGTGCCAATGTGCTAATGAATATCCTTATCTCATCAATCAGACGGGCTGAGGAAAGTGTGCTAAGAGCGGCCAGGCCCATTCTATTGCTTTAAGGTTAGTATGTAATTAGTACCGGTCGGGCGCTTTCTCAAGTTGTTTGAGCAACACGATGTGCTGCGAAGCTAGTTTAGGGACGAGATTCGACAAAGGTGATAGTGAAGCCAACAACACGACTTACCAACAGTTCAGGTTGTTGTGTGTTTGCGAGAGGCGACTCCAATCTCGATGCCACGTAGGGGAAAATTAGTTGTCCATTGGCATTTTGTGACAATACAAACTTACAAGCGTATTACATCAAGGAGAGGGACGATGACATTCAGAAGCACAAGATGGGCGCCGTTGGGGGTATCAAAACTGGGGAAGAAGTTCCTGGAATGCTTGTGGTGTTACATACATGCCGGTACCTTTCTTCTTCTTGCTGTGCTGCAGACAGTGACCATTCATAGACGGCATAATAGTATAGCTGGCATCTGTAGGTTCTCGCCAGAGGGCTGGAATATTTTTTCCTTTGAGTCTTTCACCTGACCGAAACCCCTGAAGGAGTATCAGTGACGCGGAAGGAATTCACTGTAAACGGATACCGTACGTGGATCGCATGCGTGGGTCCACCAGCGAATTTCCCTCTACAATTGAATTTTAAAAGCTCTTATGTAAGCGCTTAAACCCTTCGCACACGTGCGTACTTTTGAAGAGCCAATAAGATCATCCAAAACCAGTCGTGCGAGGGATTTCGAGAGGGCTGCCAGTAATTATAGGCACGTTGGATAAGGAGGATTACAAGCCTTTGTGATGCTGTCCACCCCTTACGGGTTCCAGGATGACAGCCAATCACCGCCTGACAAACGTGTCGCATGTCGTTCATAAGCCCATGCGGATGAGAAATATGGGAATATGAACTGTCATATGCATCCCTTCCGAGTCCGACCCATTGCAATTGCACCTCTCAAAGGTCCAGGAGAGATGGACATATATCCTGAAAGTACTCCACGCAGAGCAAAGCGTTTGCGTTCAGCCTCGGGCGCTGCTGTCACAGCTCCGCAGTCAGACAATCCTCGATTGTCTAGCCCAATGTCTAGCGACGACCAGGCTGAAGATGACGCTTACAGCACCCCTCCAGCACCACAATTCAAACGTCGCGGCCGCAAACCTGGGGCGCTTTCACGCGCAGCACGTGAAGCTCAGCGGAAGATCAATCACTCGCTCATTGAAAAAGCTAGGCGCACCAAAATTAATGATGCCCTGGCCGCTTTAAGAGAGCTTGTGCCTGCGAAATACAAACGAGTCAATGAAGCTCTAGAAGCCAGTGATGAGGATGAAGATGATGAACATAAGAAGGGCAAAGGAAAGCCAAAGACAGGAGAAAAGGAATTCAAGCTCGAGATTCTGGTGCGAACGGTGGCGTATCTTCAGGACCTAACAGAGAAGGTGAAACGTCTCGAGGAAGATGGGTGCAAGCAATGTATTTGCCATCCATCTTCTTTTGACGCCAGAGCGTCCAAGCGAAGGAAACAGGACGCTGAACAAGATGATGGTGCAATGACTGAAGTGGTGTCCGCTGAGGACTCGTCCTCCCGCTTGCCATCAATTTCTACCTGGCTTCCACATTCATCGCAAGAACGGACTCGGACAGCCCTGACTTCTTCCCAGTCACCATCCACCCGACCAGTTCCGTGCTCTTCGAAGTCCCCATCGCAACAACTCCCAACACCTCCAACTTCCGCAACATTCATGGGCTCCTCCTCCGTCTCTGGAGTCCCACCTGTTCTGACTCTCCCTTCTCCCAGTACATTCCTTCCGCAATCGGGAACAAACATCCACCCTTGTTTTTCGGGTTTTGTTCCACGACGGAATCGTAGCGACACAACATCATCCTCGCCAGTGTACACTCCAGAAGATGAAACTGCCGCATCGCTATTGTTGCGCATCAGTACCTCCACGCTCGTAACCTCACCACAACTGCCATCAAAGCCAGCGTCCCCGTCAAGTTCCATAAGCGAGTCACGAACAGGACGACTACGAGAAGAGTCCGTGCATGCACTGACACCAAGCCATTTATTAGGCTTGACAGCAGGAAAGTGAAAACAAATCCTGGTGGGAATCGTGACGTACCTCGATCTGACAAACTTGACGCTTATATATATCTTGTAACTTACAATTTTGCTCGCACCTCAGTTGTAAGGACTGTTAGTGTAGGAAACATCATGCATGGCCTTTTGCTGATTGTAAAAATATGGTAACTATATTTTGACTATATGATCGAATCGGTGTACTAGTACTGTAGAGTCTCGAGTTGTTCAGTGTTTGTAATTAATACTTCTTTAGAACCTTTCCGTCCGGTTTTCACTTCTGAAACTCGTCACTTGTATGTTGAGACCATTCTGCAGGTCTCTACCCAGACAGAGACGACTATTTCACTGCAGTGGCCCAGCGCGTCAGCAAGCTACGAATGGTGCTATAGAGACCCAGGATGATGATGATAATTTGCAGGATCACCTTCGACGGCAACGAAAGACAGAGTGGAAGCGAAGACAAGGGGTGAGCCGCACTACTTCTAGGTATACGCGTACCACCTGATAATAACATCGTGCAGGGCCAATCTTTCCTCGACAACCTCATAATCAACGTCCGAGGAGGTGCGTACACGTCTGAATTAACTCATGCATACTCAACACCATGCAGGCAAAGGAGGTGACGGATGCGTTGCTTTCCACCGAGAAAAATGGAAGCCTATGGGCCCTCCTTCAGGTGGTAGCGGCGGACGTGGAGGCGACGTCTATATTCTCCCTACACCCAACCTCACAACTCTTTCATCCATCCCAAAACGCGTACGAGGCGCCGCAGGCGGGAATGGCCAAGGGACATGGCAGAACGGCAAAAACGCACCGCCAACGATCATAAAAGTTCCTCTAGGCACAGTGGTACGCGAACTTCTTCCAGGCGACTCACGGCGCGCGAAGGATGAATGGGAAGCGGAGGAGGAGTCGCTGGAAGGACTCAGTCTTGAGGAACGCCGTGCGAAGCTTCGGGATGGCAGATGGGTGCATTATCCGCGGTATGCGGATGATAATGTCAATCGTGATGTGTTCAAACAGGCGGAGGCAGCTTTGTACCGCGAGGAGAGAGCCAGACGCTGGGCTAGGAAACAGAGGCTACTATCCCCCGTCAATCTCGACTTGGACAAGACAGAGCAAGTTGTGATTTCCGATGATGCACCTCTCGGAACGGGTCAGCAGGAGTGGCTGGGACATGTGGTCGCGCGGGGCGGCAATGGTGGATTGGGCAATCCGCATTTCTTGTCACCCATTAGTCGTTCACCCAAATTTGCAACGCGGGGACACGAGGGTGAACGTCTAACGTTGTATCTCGAACTCAAGATTCTCGCGGATATTGGACTTGTCGGAATGCCTAACGCGGGCAAGAGCACTCTTCTTCGCGCTTTGACTGGTGGTCGAGCGAAGACTGAGGTTGCTGGCTATGCGTTTACCACACTTAACCCCATCGTTGGTGTAATTCGTGTAGCAGAAGACGGAACTTTCGAAGGCGCTCTTCAGGGTGAAAATATTTTCGATGAAACTGCTATTGAGGAAGAACGCTCCCGGGAGCGCGAAATCTCTGACATAGAAAATTCCGAAAAACAACTGCGTTTAGAAGATAGTCCACCTGATTCCCCCAGACCTGACATAGAACCAGGTCACGACTTTGACGTTTATGAGACTTTTCGCTTCACCGTCGCGGACAATCCTGGGCTCATATCCGGCGCATCAGAAAATGTTGGTCTGGGTCATTCTTTCCTGCGCTCAATGGAACGATCCCTCGCGCTTGTCTATGTGGTGGATTTGTCTCGCCCAGAACCATGGGACGAGCTTAGAGATTTGAAAGACGAGCTAGAGAAATACCAACCAGGAATGAGTGATAAAGCTCATATGGTTATAGCGAACAAGGCGGACTTGCTGGGTGGCGAAGGGGATCAGGACACGGTAGAGGAGGCGCGTAAAAAGTTGAGAAGGCTCGAAGAGTACGTCAAAACGGATATGATCGTGAAGACTCCGGACGGGGAGCGCATACTCGATGTCATTCCTACCTCGGCAAAGATGAGCCAAAACCTCAAGAAGGTAGTTGTGCTCATGCAGAAATATGTCCAGCAGGCTAGAACGGTAAAGGTTTAGTGGTTTAACTTTGTATGTGATCATCTCATTCTCTCTTGTGATTAGACTGATGAATCTATTGCAAAGCATTTACCTTGATCAGACAGTCATTCGAGCCCACTAGCTAGTTATTGCTATATTCCGGACAGGAGGTATGATTGTAGCCAACATCTGGGAGGCAACGTACAAGGCGATGTGCGTACTATTGTGAGCTGGGGTGCGAAGCAACGCATTTTGTCCACTTCTATAGAAGTGGGCCCCATACCGATCACTGCTAGCGGGATGTTCAGCCATAAGAAGACCTTATTCGCCTTCAACCCAATATCTCGTGGTTCTCTCGATGCTGCACGAATTTCCTCAACCACCATGTAACGTTGAGATGAAAACGATCTCATCATTATCGCGAAGTTGGTAGGAACCCTCCCCTTCAAGTTCCCAGTCCGTGTTGTTAATCAGCACGAGGATCCCTGGGCGGCTAGAGAGACCATGAGGTAAAGATTAAGTAGAAACAGAGACAACGCACATAGTCCCGTTCTCCATGAACAATTCAGGGCGCTCTTTGAGTAAATGATCGCGAAGGTGATATATCAAGTACTCCAGGTCTGCCGCCTTCGTCTCTACCGTGGAAGGAGTGTCGTTGTACGATGAGGGAGTGGATGAAGATGAAGACGGAGAAGAGTGCGTGGAATTATCAGATGGCACAAATGAAGGGATGAGAACCGATTGATTTCGCTCGTTGCCAAATAGCAGCTCGAGTCCACCGTTGAATACAAGTTTGATCGTTATCGTGCTAGTCATCGTGGACGTTGTTCGAGTTGATCAAGATTCACGCTCATGAAATATATCTGATGAGTCCTATCAACTTTATCAAAGCAGTTAAGCCTTTACTTTTCGTGGGGCATATGGTGTAGCTGGTTATCACATCCGCTTAGCATGCGGGGGGTCTCCGGTTCGAGTCCGGATTTGTCCACTGTTTTTGCTATAATTCGTAATTTTCACTCAATACCGCTACGTGAGCCCACACCACCCTTGTGCATAATACCATAATGATCTACACTTTTGCCCACCATGACTTGTTCTCCGACCCTACCGTCTGGCAGCGTTTAAACTCCATTCGAAGTCAGCCCTAGACGTCTAGACTTCGGGCTCCAGAGTCTAGGTGGAGCAACCCCGATGATCGGAATTGGCCAGCGTCGAATCGCGCGCCAGGCCCACTCCGAGTTCTTCTTCTAGATCTCCGCATGTACACCCGCATATTCTTTTGAATCTCTTTATTTTAGAAAATTCAAGCGCACGTCTTCGAGTCTATTAAACTCTACGTATTCTCGTTAATTCGCGCTATGAGCAACACCTCGAATCGTCTGTTCTCCAAAGGGAGCCTGCCGCCGGATCTTTAAACCCTGACAACGACTGCAGGCCACGTCCGAGGGAAGTGTGGATTTACTTGTCAACACGACGGGGAGAAAACAAGGACAGACCTTCGACTCTTGGAGGATAAAGACTTGGTTGTGGCAAAGTGAGAGAACCGCTTGGACCGTCCCCAACGAAAACGGGTTAGCCAACCGTGCGGACCCGACCTTCCATCGAAGAAGCTGCTAACGCTTAGATGCCCAGATACTTCTATTACTATACTCGCGCCTAGATCTTTTTCCAATAAGATAGCGAGCCCTTAAATCCACGAGCCCGGGCCACAAAGTAGTCGAAGCTTTGCTCAAAAACCAGTTCCTCTTCGAAGCCTTCTGCTACTAGTACAGTTCCATCCTCCTCATCTTCTACGCACGCACTCATCTTCAATGACTCAGATACCGTTCTTACGAAATCCATCATGATTGATCAATAATGGGATTCGCATCTGAAATACCTGGATGCATTCTAGAGCACGCATTCATGTTCCACTCTTCACTGGCGAATCAAGATGACGAAAGGTCTTGTCCTGGACGTTCAGCCTTTCAGTATTTAGCAAGCACTCATTTTACTTTGCGAATCAAATAGGAACAACTGAGAATCTTCCTCATATTCTTTTGTGGAGCCAGAAGATGCCTTGGCAGCTTGAAGCTTGCTTCCTTGACAACAGTCTCAGCATTAACGAAGGACAGGAGATCAGGATTTTGTACTAGGCTTTCAAGTTTGTATAAATAAATGATACATAAAATGCATGCATGCATCAGAAGCATACACATATTAAGAGAACTAAGCAGTACAATACAAATCATGTACTAGTAGTAGGGTTCACAAAGTATTAATATTGTGGTAGAATGATATTGCCATGAACAATCCAACCATGCCATCAGTGCATCCTGTCAACGATCCTTGAGTTCATTTTCGGGAAAACCAAGTTCCGTAACTCTGACCTTTTCATGCAGAAGGAAGAGGCACATCCCCTCGGATGGTGTTAAATAGATGATGAGAGATGAGCCTTTCTTCCACCATCTTCGCAAGGAGGTCACGCATCCAGACGCGACTTTCGGTGGTGACTTGATCATATTCTACATCCGCTGCGAGCTCAAGCAGGTGCTCGCGCTGCTCCGATGTGAATATTCCCAAGGATATTGTGTGGTTGCGCGAGCGTTCCTTTGTGCTGACTTTGAGCGCGTTGGGGTAATGGTACTGGTGCCAATTCCCGTGCATCTCGAGCTGGGTGATATCCCAGACTTCAATGCCACCGCTAAGAGCGGCGTTCACCCAGTAGATGAGGACGTGTCTAGGATTACTGGGGTCAGAGTTTTTGTGAAGCCCAGTAGCCTGCAAAAAGACTTCTTTGTCCGACCAGTCATCGCCATACATCTGGGACAGATCACCAGAACCTCTCGTCGGTATTGGGGTAGTTGACATGGTGTGCGAGGTTTACGCGAGAGTCGTCGAAAAAGACTGTTGACTGTCAGGATAAGCTCAATACCGCGCTCTTTTTATTCTACAATGTGCCACAACTATGCCACTGTGGCCACTATTATCCTGTTGCCGCAATGCTCCCGAACCGCAATCATTCTTGTCCATTGTGTCGGCTATTAACTTGTAACAACACAACACGTAGACATTGGTGAGAGCAGGAAATTCAATGAGAGGTTGTAGGAATGGGAAGTTTGTTCTATAATCATGTCCGTCAGCCGATGATTACCAGCTGTCTTCTGACGTCAACCTACTATCCATGGTTACGACTGGTTACAATCTCCGGAGGCAGTGATATCATAGGTAGAGCCGGTTGGATCCCCCACGGTAAAAATCGAATCCTTGTGATCCCGTCCTCGGTTACCTGCGCTAGTTCTGCCAAAAGTTTATATTCCAGCATGACGGTCAACGACAGATTGTGGAAAGCTAAAGACTTGAAAAGTGATTGACAACTTACAAGTGTCAGAGTGCCAATGTTATCACGTAATTGTCAGGGGTTGGTTGCAAGTTATACAAAGCGACTTTGAGCTCATGATGAAGATACCGCATTCGCATCGAGGGAGACTCGAGCTTCCAGATAAGCTGCATTGTGATGCGACCTCAAGTCTCCGTCGAAGTTCACGTCTGTCATGTACTTGAAGTTTAGTAATTGTAATGACTGTGTGCATCTGACCCACCTGACCAGCACTCTCCCTGACGTGACAACTGCAGCATGCATGTGCTGCTAAATTATTTCTTTCTTCCGATACCAGGGTCGCAAGCATGATTCACAGCACGTCAGAGGTTGTATGTACATATATGCCGGCGGTGAAGGGCTGTATACGGACGATTGCGGAGAAGTGCGGCCATTAACCTGGCAACGTTACATTGATTTTGCCGTTGAGATCATGATTCGTGTCAGATGGAACCAGATTTGCGCTACAACGTTCGATGGCCATTGTGACACTTGGACGCATGCCGAATACCATCCCCGTGTTATGTTAGGCAGTGTTAGGTCAATGCTTTCAGAGGCTGGACAGATCGTGTCAATGAAAAGGTTCAGGAAGGGTCGACTTCGCGACCAGCACCGATTGATGTGCTCCACATGAGTTCGTCACGCCAAGGGGTACTGGAGCATTAACGACACCAGCGCACACACAAATCCCCACAAACTAATATGACGTGTCATGGAGCACATAGAAATTCGACTCCCATTCTTGTTTTTTCTCTCGGGTATAATGCGTAGCCAGAATGGCATTTAAATGGCAGTACCTATGAAGCGGAGAAAAAGGGCTTTGGTTGCTTTGACACGAAGATAAAAAGGATGTTGCTCACTGACACTGGATCCTCATGGAGACCCTGAGGTTGACTTCTAGAGGGATGATCAAATGGATGTCAGTGATGTGACTACTAGTAATAGTACTAGCTCGCTGTTCGGATATTAATTACACACGGGGTTGTTGTAATGTTCGCCAAGTTAGCGCTTGAGACCGCGACGGTCATCGTGAACCACTTATCCGAGACGAGCAGGAACGCCCTCGGAAAACGACTCATCATCAACTGCTGATCCTGTTTGAACGGAGCTGGTGTGCCCATGAGGGTTCAATGTAAAGGATACCGTAAACTGGGAAATCAAATGGAACGGAATTCAACGTGGGAAAACCAACTTCGTCATACGTAATTACGTAACTCGTCTCAGATTCTTTGTGTAAATGTTAACTTCCATCCCATTCATGGTTACAACGTTCCTCGCTTCCCTGAGCCCATAAATTCAACATTCCTTCATTACGCTCCCTCAGCTCTCGCTCTTGTATCCCACCAGCTCCAAAAATTTGCTTGTACTAAGTACCGAGACCCTAATTCACTCGAAGCCCCTTTCACGATGTTTACTTTCAAGACTCTTACTTCTTTCGCTCTCCTTGTTTCCACGCGTCTTGCGCTCGTTCAAGCCGCTTTATGTTAGTCGTCGTGCCACTCAAAAAATTCTGATTTTTCTTTTTGATCTCAAACAGGTCACGAACCCGGTACAATCAACTGTTTGCCCAGCAGGTCAGCCCTGTGAGGTGGATTGGGTTGACGACGGTCAGAGCCCTCTCCTGAGTGACATCGGAGAATGCACTGTTGGCTTGTATAACGGCGAGATGGTAACGAAGTTGCAGCCCCAGTGGACTACTCACGCATGTTGTCTTGCAGGTCCTGACACAGTCGCTTACGT
>NW_024542304.1:0-23913 GCF_016758785.1 Suillus bovinus
TACTTGAGCAACGTGGCATTGATTTTAATCCGACTGAACACAGGATACCATGTTTTCTGCACATTGTAAACATATGCGTGAAGCATATTATCAATGAATACACTACTGCCGACTTCTCTGTTGTGGCCGATACATGGTCAGTCAAAGGTCAGATCATTGACAAACTGAATTACATCCAGGCTGTGCAAAACAAGCCTCTCGAGCAAGCCAGACATGTCGTGCGGCTGATCCATGCATCAAACCAGCGGCATGACAGGTTTCATGACACTATCCTTAGGGGTAATGAGGAGGGATGGTTTTGAGATGATACAGGCGAGCGTACGCAGCTCCCAGTCATAGAGGTCCTCCTAGACGAGCCTACTAGATGGGATTCAGTATATGTTATGATCAACCGCTTGCGGACACTCCATCAGGTAAGATGCCCACCACTAAATATATCACATAGACTAATACTGGCCCAGGCAATAAGTGCCTTTTTCGACGCTTGGCCTCAATGCAACATATCCAAGAGAAAATTGAGTGAAATAGATTGGCAGTTCCTTGAGGATCTGGAAGTGATATTGGAGGTGTGTTCAAACTTCAAAACCCATTATGCATCTTACGATTTCATACCAGGCTCCCCACATCGCCCAGCAAAAACTCTCTAGTGAAAGCACTCCCTTGCTGAGTCATGCAGTTCCAGTGTTTGAAGAGATGATCGAGGGCTGGGAGTCTATTTGCCTGCATGCACCTCATTGTAAACCTTTTGTCGACATAGGCTTAACCTGGGCAAGCAAATACACCACCTGGATGAGTGTGACACATGCTTATGCTGTTGCTATGTGTCAGTCCCATATTTTTTTTTCAAAATAAATGTTGATCTCATGATTACTTTTGTAGTTGTTGACCCTACGATGTGAATGTCATGGATCAACACTTGATGGGAGGTGGACCGAATTGCTGCTACCAAAAATTTTATCGTGAAGTTGGTATGTCTCCGTAATAAGTCATGGTAAAGGTGCGACTTTGGACTGATTTGTTCCGCAGATGCATAGCAAGAGAGCAGAACGCTCTGATCCTGCGCAATGTTGACCTGTAGTAGCTATACAACAACAACCATGTACACTAGGTGCACGTCACTACAGACTTCCCGAGGCGCATATATCGCATTCCCATGACAATGGTCAAACTGTAGATCAAGAGTTCATGGCATACACTACGGCTGCTCTTAGTCCTCAGGGCACAGATATACTTGTGTTTTGTAATGTGAGTCCATTCGCCTTCAAGTCCCACCCTTTGTCATTAACCACAAGTTGTCAACTAGGCTTCACAGTCCATGTTCCCAACCATCTACTCAATCGCCATGGACTATACTCCAATACAAGCCTCTGCTGTGCCATGCGAGCGGGTATTTTCCTCGAGTAGCGAAACTCATACAAAAAAAAGGAATTGTATCAGCCCTGTTTTGATGGAAGCATTACAGATGGTCAAATTTTTCCTGATGAAGGAACACCTCGACTTCACTAAAGGTTGGGCAGCCTCTCAATGGGATATGGAACAGTGCATGGTATACAACAGAAGCTCCTATGAGCACTTGACACCTTCCGCCAATGCAAACGATACTCTTCTCAGAGCTATAGCGGAGGATGAGTGTGATAACATCGAGGACACTGCTACTATCTACGACAAGTGACACTTCTTACTTTTCTTGTCTGACTTTACCATTTCTCATTTCTTGCGGGTTGTTTACCATGTGCTACTATCTACGACAAGTGACACTTCTTACTTTTCTTGTCTGACTTTACCATTTCTCATTTCTTGCGGGTTGTTTACCATGTGCTACAGAGATTGTGTCAATATACTGATTGTTCTGATAACAAACCAGCAGATTTAGCATTGCTGACCCAAGTCGTTGCTCACTGTAAGTCTCTCAATCCTTGTTCATTCTCAGGCCATGCTGACCCAAGTCATTGCCCATCGTTCACAGGAAGTTGGTCTGTCAATCCTTGTTTGATCTTGGGCCATGCTGACCCGAGTCATTGCTCACCATAAGTCTCTCAATCCTCGTTCATTCTCAGGCCACGCTGACCCAAGTCTTTGCCCACCGTCAGTCTGTTGAACCTTGTTCGATTTTGGGCCACGCTGACCCAAGTCTTTGCTCACCGTAATTCTGTCGATGTTCTTCATGCATATGTTTAATATTTGGTGACAGTGGTTCCAGAACTTCGAGTTTGTATTTCTATCAAGATACAAACATCTACTGTATTCCCTCCCAACCCAAACATGCAGCTTCTTCAACACGACAAGACAAATCCTAATTCCCGCCACTGCGACCCATCAATCTCTGCAAGTAACGTCTCCAGTTGGACCTCCAAGTCGTATTACTCCCTTCCTCTCCTCTCCGAATTTCTCCATCTCTCAAAACTCCCTGCTGTGTTTCAACACGTCTTTTGGTGTGTTGCGCTGATGTGCGCTGCTCTCGCATTCTGTGCGCGCAAGCCAGACTACTGTACAACTAGATATCTATCTTAGTTTTTGATCCAACGTTATCATAGTCACTCACTTTGTCCTGTGGCCTCATTAATATTAGTAACGTGATTGTAAATGTAGATTGCATGTTGTGAATTGGTGTGATCGACAATCAGTGTCTAAGTTCTCCTTGCGGTTCTTGGGACTGAAGTTCTCAATTGTAAATCTATTTTTGGCTTATAATTTAAAAATATATATTTAAGTTGGCTTTAAGCCCTTAAATTGACTTAGCTATAACTCTCGAGCCGAGCTGAACCATAATTACAAAAGCTGTAACCACATGTCGGCTCAGCTATTTATAGCTCGGGCCATGGCTGGAACCGGCAACAAGCCAAAGCTGCGGCAACACTAACGCAGTCCCAATTTAGAGTGTGAAATTCAAATTTTCTGGCTGGTGTGTCAATAATTGTTGATGTAATTGCAATGGGTGCAGTGCAGTCATGGGCTGGTCTGCATTTCCAAGTCGAGCAGTGGTAGGCAAAGAAAGGAGGTTCAAATCAGGCCCAGTGAAAACCAGTCAGTGTGGGAACATGTGAGAGCGTGCCACATCATGCACTGCCGGCTGAAACCGCCCTTGCATGATCTTGACAAGAAATCCAGACAAATACACGATGCAGAAGGAGTCCATATCGTGTGTCGTCGTGCAAGAGTCATTCAAGTTGTTTCTACATGATGTGGCACTCCCTTGCATTCCTTGCGAGCAGTTTGATATCATGCGAGAATAGTTCATATCATATTGCTTCAAACCATAGCTACTAGTAGTACAAAATACATATACAATCCATGGAATGATATGTAGTTGAAACAGAGCACGAAAACAATGGAATGAAGGTAGTCTTAACAGCCCAGGCATGCAATGTGCGCGCTCAATGCAAAGTACCGTCGACAACTGAGCCGACTGTATTCTTGACCCAGATGTTTGAGGAAACCTGAGTAAAGATTCAGATCAATACTGAAAATACAACTTGAAGTAACACTCACCAATTGAACTGCTTCAGACTCGTAAGACTAACAGAATTGGATGAGTTCAGCATGATGGTACTAGTACTAGTAGTAGCAGTGAGAAAAAATGATAACATACATTGCACTGTTGGGTATCAAGTGCGTCCCAGTAGATACGAAACTCTGCTGTAGTCCCATCTTTCTTGACTTGCTTGAGCCAATGAAGGATGCAAAGGTCCCTGTATCAATGTCAGTACTAATGATAGCATGTAAGCAGGAAAGAAATACTTGCCTTCCGTTCTTCTTACTGCTGGGACGTGCCTTGCTGGCTTTCTTTGGCACTTTGGTGGGCTCGGTGACACTGTGAATGGGAACGCTGGAGACCGAACTGGTGGGCTGGCTGTTTTGTATGGGTTTATTAACAAGGGGGTGTGTGACCGTGACAGTCTCGACCAGAGCCTCAGGAGACTTGCCAGCAAATACATCGACAAGGGCATTGGGTTGGGAGATGGCAACAGCAGATGTGAGAACTGGAGTTGTAGACTCGGATGATGATGGCAGCACCAGCGGAGACTTCTGGGGAAGGGTAAGACCATCACTGCCAATAAATTCAGAATTAGCATTGTGAAGAATTTTAAAAATTGACATACAGTGGTTTTTTCAGTTTGATTTGAGGTACTGTCCAAGTCTTGATGGCAGTGGGTTTATTGCATTGCGCTGCTGATGGTGTGAGATTGGTCAAGGTAAGTTCTTCAGGTTCTGATGAAGGGGTAGTAGCGCTACTGGACAAGAGCGGAGACTTGTATGTCTTGTGTCTCTTTGTGGTATGTGTGAGATCTTCTGGCACAGCACTCTGCTTCTGGTTCTCGAGATCGTCTCCATCTTCATCATCACCAGAATAAGAGCCTAGATTATCTTGATCGAGTTCCTCAGGTTTGACGCCCTTAGCCCTCACTTTTGCTTGCCTGTGTGCTGTTCACCAAGCTGAATACACATTCTTTGCCAGTTCGTTTGCTTTCCAGTCGTTCAAGCAGAATCTGAGTTCTGTGTGTGCTGTACCGATAGCAATATGAAAAAGAAGGTAAGCTTGTTCAGATAAGTGTCCCCAGGATGGTGATGCAATATTCTTGGATGCCAACATCTCAAAGAGTCGACACATTGTGCAATGGATAGAATCAACAGCTGTCGACTTGAGAGGATTTCCATCTTCATCTTCTAAGAAAGGGACTGAGCCATGCGACTTGATCGAGCCACGTCCTTCAGTGCTCACACAATTAGCAAGCATCTGAAATGCATTCCTTACTTATAGATTAGCATTATCATTCTAATATCACTACACTCAAAACTTACTTTAGGGTGGTGCATTCTGTTCGTAATTCTAAGTTTTCCTTCTCTAATATTTCAATTCTTTGCTGTAAAGAACGTCAGTCATGGATGTCGTGCATATATGAGTCATGTAACCATGAATTGGTCTGTATCACACATATATGCACCCTGTAGAGTGGTAAGCACCAGACATGACATTTATGAATATAAATAAAACTTACTTGTGTGTCTGTGGTATGCCTGTGTGTGGCAGGAAACGAGTCCTTTGAAGTGCTTGAAAAATGAGAGTCATTTTGTGAAGGAGAAATGTCTGAATTATAAGGTTGCTGCCACGGAAAATTACTTGATGTCGACTGATGCAAAGGAAGATTAGGAGTATTGAAAAGAGGAGTAATTGGAGAAGGATATCATTGTTCAGAGAAGTTTTGTGAAGCCTCTAGGTGTTGTTGAGAGAGCTTCCTCGACCTAGCAAAGTTATGGATACCACCTTCTGTGTTGACGGAAGACATTGTGGTGGTAAGGGGGAAAGGTAAAACCTAAACATAGATGTCATAGCAAGTGTTGGTAAGTTCCGATTTGGATACTACAATGTCTACACCATGTCAAGCAATATTAGGGTCAAATAAAGTTCTTGTATTGAAGGAACAACAGACGAGTGCTGTATAAGGGTCATAAAACTAGTTCCTCTCCTCAGCTTCCATTTCCTGTTGGTCTGCCTCATCTTCTTGATCCTGCTCGACACCAAATTGATAAATATCGAGTCCAGGACACTCAAGAACAAAAATGTGATCCTCAATGACTCCAGATGGTAGAGTAGGACAGTGCGGAATCATTGTGACAACAGATTTGATAGAGGTGACATCAACAACACAGAGTCCTTCATCGCCTAGGTATTTGCATGGAAGCACAGTTTGATTTGAAAGCTGAACAAGGTCAGCATCTGGAGCGGAGAAGACTGAGATTACAGCAATATTTGCATCGAGCCATTCACCAATATTCTCTGTAGCAATTGCAACCTGTGTGAAGTACTGGACTTCTGTGAAGCGGACAGTCCTATCAATAATAACCTGTATACTACAATCAGTACATGTTATGTGAAGTACAGTTAACACATACTTTGATGTGACATGCAATGCGCAATTTTTCAAGTGGCCGTTCTGATTCATGCCAGGCAGTGCATGCAATTTGACCACATGGAAGTCGGAGTTGAGCCCAACGATGCATTTGGGGGAGTGGTGCAT
The DNA here is from genome assembly GCF_016758785.1 of Suillus bovinus. Classification (NCBI taxonomy): domain Eukaryota; kingdom Fungi; phylum Basidiomycota; class Agaricomycetes; order Boletales; family Suillaceae; genus Suillus; species Suillus bovinus. Next base: position 6,018 of record NW_024542304.1, read on the forward strand.
GGACAAAATCTTCGAGGAGGGCTACATGAATTGCTGGTGGACAATATGGTCACTTTTCCCTCATTCAGAGGAGGACATACCCATTGCCGAGTTCTTGATGTCCACGTGGAAGAACATTGTCAGGGGGAGCTAAGAATGGCAGTATGGACTTGAGTGCATTTGCTTGGCATCGTCGGACAGCCTCCATTGAAAGGTTTGCATATGGGTTTGAAGGCTGTCAAATTTGTTGACCAAGGTTGCCAATGGTCTGTTCCATTGTCCACTGTGCATAACACACTGGAGGGCCTTTTCGTATGGTTTCACGGATGAGATGATTGACCTGGTGTACACATGGTCAAATAAAATGAATGTGATCACGATGACGCTGGTAATACAGCTGCTCGAATTCAGTTTCCCACTCACCAAGTAGCAATTGAGCCTCTTGAAGCTCGTTTTGTGAGATACTGTGCTGACAGACGATGTGAATCCCTCATACGAGCTTGCAGAAATTTAGCCATATGTCTTGTGGAAGAATGGTATGCAAGAGCGCAGGTGCAAGGCCGAAAATGTAAAGCTGGAATTCCCAAGTTTTCTACTGCGTGTTGAGTTTTTCTGCTGGATTGTGACGTGGACAATCAAATGAGCCAGGTATGTGGTAGGTTGTTGCACCAACAATTGCACCATGCTCAGTCCAAGCATTGTCATCACGAAATATGGCCCAACGCCAAGTACAAACATCATCTGAAGTGTCGCACTTGATCGTGCCTTGCCATAAGCTTAGAATTAAATCTGAAATGTTTGCAATTAAATGCATGACATTGGTGGTCAGACAATCAGGGATTCCAAGAACATGTGCAGGGTTGAGGCCAAGTAAAAGACTGGGTTTGACGATACTGGCTTCGGTTCTGCGCTTCTCGAATTGTGTTTGATTCGGAGAACTGACAAGGTGACGAAGATTTGTGGGATAGGAACCCAAACCAGTGGCAGGGAGATTGAAAACATCAACATCATCATGACTGCACCCTCGAACAGTATAGTTCAAGGGCTTAAGGAGGACAGGAAAGTAATGAGAGTCCTTGGGGTTTGCGATGGCCAATAAGTCCACAGTAGACTCGACAACCATTTCTACCACTATGGCCCACCATACCATCAAAATGGACAAGGCCAAGAGCATCAGCTGTCAGAAGAGCAAGGAATGGGTGCGAAGTGAAATTTATGTTACGAGATGCATCCCAAATGCGAAGGCCTTCATTCTGTAGTGACAGCAAGGTGATGAAACCCTGGAAACAAGAACGAGTCAAAGTTTTTTGGGTTTTTGGGTCCAGGGATTACTCCGCCAGGAAGAACATACTGTTTCTTGTAGCGGCGGCTGGGGTGATGGTCGAGAATTACCCAAATGTAGATCCAACAATCAGAAATTTTGCTTCGATAGAGCTGAGCACCAGTCCATTGAGATCATAAGAACTGTGTCGTTCTCGTTGATGCGACCCTGCATGACAGCTTCAAGGTAGTTACTGCCGCATATGAAATCGTCAATGATGTGGAGTTCACCGTTGTGCTGTTCCAAGTACTGAAAAATTGCAGCTGTACGTTCATGACGATAGTGCATGTGTCCTGCGCTCTCAGGATCACACCAAAGTGCTTGTAACTGTGGTCCCAGGGGAATGGTATGAAACTCGCAAACAGGAAACTGTTTGCCTGTTGCTTCAAGTTTCAGCTGGTCATATCGGTGTAAGTCACAGAACGGGCACTGGTCGAGATCAGAAAAGGGACTGGTGAATGCGATACAAGTGTTTAAACACATGTGGTGTTTGATTGAGTCAATACCACTAAGTTCTGCGACGAGGTGTTCGACACCACGATAAGATGGGATATCTTCTGCTCCAGGAAAACTTCTTGCTGCAGAATCGGCAATCCCCTTATATGCAGCCTGAGCTGCATGTTCAAGATGAAAGTACATCTCGATACCATGACGAATAATTGCACTTGCGATAAGAGGTGGCTGCTGAGGCGGATTTCGCAGTTTCTCAAGAGCTTCAGGTGTAAGTTTCGCAACTGGGTCATCAAGAGATGCTGCACGAAGCGCTTGAATAAATGAGAAAGCTTGGTGAAATTTTGGGAGTTGAGAGAGCTGCTCAAGCACATTGATATCAATGCCAGGAGGGTTGGGTGGCTGTGGTTGGTTTGCAGCGGGCTCGTCATTTGGTGGATGTGGAGGCTCGTCATTTTGAGGCTGATGAGGCTCGTTGTTACGACTTGGATGGTATCTGTTGATGACGCTCAAACAGAGCGTGTGTCGTCAACGGTCAAGGACATCCTTGGGCTAGCCCAAGGTTAGGGGTCTTACTTGGCGAGACTTCGGCAAGTAAGATTTCCCGTATGACAACGATTTCAGATCCTTCATCGAGCAACCCAAGCTCCGAGTGAACCCCATTGAGAGTGACACAGATTTCGCGTAAGGGTGTGGCATGTTCAACTTGCTCGCTAGGTATTGAGGCAGTGGTGTTTGTTGAGAGGGCAGTAATAGGTGCGGGGACTCTGTAGGTGCGACAGTGTGTTACGACTTGGATGGTATCTGTTGACGACGCTCAAACAGAGCGTGTGTTGTCAATGGTCAAGGACATCCTTGGGCTAGCCCAAGGTTAGGGGTCTTACTTGGCGAGACTTCGGCAAGTAAGATTTGACGCCTATGTCCAAATCGGGTAGCTTATGTCAGGCAGGTGCGAGACTATAAGCTATATCGGCCTAGGCTTACGACACCCGAAGGTTAATCGTAAGATCGTCATTAATTAGAAGGACAGAAGTCCAACTAGTTAACAGGGGCTTTGCTCGTTGACGAGGTCGATGAGTAAAGATCGAGACTATAGGCTTATCCGCGAAGAGCAGATAAGAAGATAGAATATAGACTGCTGGCAAGGCAGAAAGGATCACTCTGGTGAGAGTAGGAGGTCAAGAACCAAGTAGATTCAAGTTAGAGAATATAGTACATGGTAGCAAGTTTATATAGAGGACAGGAGACATATTAGTGGGTGATAACTCGTACTACCAAGTGAGGCAATCAGTAAAGGGTATAACCATAAAAGGAAAGCACGTTCGTGTTGAGACATGGGTGAGGCAGAACGTGCTGGATAAGAAAATGAGTCAAAGGTCGAAATAAGAAGTGAAACGCGCAGGGGTACGATCATGCAGCTGCGGAGCTATCTATAAGTCGCATGTGCGACTGCGCACTGAGTCAGAGATCAAGAAAGGGAAAAGGGTAACGGGGATGCGTCGTGCATCATATCATAGGTTACCGTCCGGACGGTAAGGGCAGGGGGACTGTCCACAGGATCAGTCAGGTGGTGGAACGGAGCATGGGTATGCTTCATCAGCGAAAGGATCTGGCCAGATGTACTGGCTTTGCTGAAGCGACAGGTAGAGAGCGAAAGGGAATGCGAGGATGACAAGGATGATAAGGGTAAGGTCGGGGTAAGGGTATGACGCGAGGGCTGATACGAGGAGGATTAGGAGAAAAATGGTAGCGGCCCAAGCGTCTAGATGTTCTTGTAACACTCGTTGTCTCAAGGCTGCAGGTTCTCGTCATCTGGTGGATGTGGAGGTTCGTCGTTTTGAGGCTGATGAGGCTCATCATTTGGTGGATGCGGAGGCTCATTGTCTCGAGGCTGCAGGTTCTCATCATCTGGTGAATATGGAGGCTTGTCGTTTTGAGGCTGATGAGGCTCATCATTTGTTGGATGCGGAGGCTCGTCATTTTGAGGCTGCAGAGGCTCGTCGTTTTGAGGCTGATGAGGCTCGTCGTTTTGATGCTGCATAAACTCATTAGTACTATGGCCATTGAATAAAATAACATACATACATGTGGACTGGCTGTGCAAGTGCGTTTTCCAGGAGGAGCATGAGTTGCACTGGCACACCGCTTGCTCAGGTATTTACGAATCAGCTGGATGGCCTCAGGATCGTCCTGTGCATTAATGATTTGCTCGCGTTCCTCGTCAGTCTCTGCTTCACGCAGGTGGTCGTAGTAAGTAGTGCGCCTGATTTGCACATGTCTCCCTCCGTGTCGTCGACAGACACAGCAATATAAGTTAGACATAGTATCACTCATATAGGTCTAGTTTCGGACCAAGAATGATTCCATTGAGAAAACAAAGGCTTGTTGAATTAGCTAGTATATGTACCTAGTAGATATAGGCCTAGTACTAAGAAGGATCAGTAAGTCGTAGGCATCGACTAAGCCAGAGTATACACAACCTGAGTGCAATTGAAGATGCGAGTGCAATGTGATTGCAATGCAAAGTCGTGAAATCCGTGTAGTTGCAACACAAATGCGAAGGGAATGCAGAGTTCAAACGTTCACGCAAGGTGGATGTGTTTGCATGCGCTGCACTCGCAAGAAAACAGGCGTCCATTGGTTATCAACTCTATCTACACGATTTGGCACTTTGCGTAATACTCTCGCACGCTCTCATGCGCTCCCGCACTGACCGGTGTCCTGCCTGATGTGGGAATCATGCATGGACATGAATACTAGGTGACCCTCAAAAGACAAAGTCTGTTAGCTTAGTCCTCAGACTAGTCAACCCATACCTTGGTTTCAAACCATGGTTCATATTTCCAGTTTTCCCCAAGTTTCATGATCTGAATACGTTTTGACGGAAAAAGTCTAATGTGAGATGGGAATCACATTTAGACCTAGTTGATGTGAGAAGAGAAATGGAGGTTAAGGTATAGCCTTGCCTTTGGCTTATTCACTTTGGCTAGAGAAAACCATAGAGAAAAGTACAAAGCCAATAAAAAACCTATCCAAAAAGACCGTGTTTCAATTCCTGCCAACTGTCTTATTTTTGCTACCTACTTTTCTCTAGTGTTTCTTTACTTTACTTTTTCATTAGGATGCTTTGACTCACCTGACACTTCATAAAATTGTACCCATAGGGTATGATGTCATTATGATGTCATAAGACTCCACAGATACTCCTGCAGGTATTCTGTTGAAAGATATTATATCATCAAGCTCTAGATTATTCTACTCTACAATGACATCATTCATGATGTCATTTCCTTCTAGAATATTCTGCTCCACAATGACTCACTCTGACTCACTCATGGAAGGTTCTGGAATCTTTTGCTCCACAATGATGTCACTCTTGATGTCATTATGATGTCATTACTCCACATTCCAGAATGTTCTGCTCCACAATGATGTCATAGCTCCATCTTTCACTTGTATTTTATTCTTTTATTGGGTTTGACCCAATATTTTGATTGGTCCTCCTTATTTTTTATTGTTTGTGAACCTAGGTTACTTTCCCACACAAAATGTATATAAGGAGAGCCCATTCTCCCCCAAAAAAATATGATCTCCCATTTGTAGCAATCTGCCTCTCAGATATTTCACTTGCAAAGTCAGTCCCTTTGAAGTGAGACAAGTGCAGGGAAAAGAATTCCCTTGAGATTATAAGTTTCTTACCTTAGAAACTTATTAGTGCCATAGACCAAGTGTTCTTGGTCATATATATTGTCTTTGAGACCCCTTTGTCTCATTGCTCTGTGCCCTTTGACTAAGCGATCTTAGTCATCTATCATATTGTTGAGACCACGTCTCACTAGTAGTCCCATAGACCAAGCAATCTTGGTCAAGTTATAGTCCCCTTTGTTCAAGTGATCTTGAACATATATCATATATTTGAGACCATTGTCTCACAGTCAGGTGTCCATAGACCAAGCGATCTTGGTCATATTTCGTATATTTGAGACCACGTCTCACTAGTTCCAGTATCCAAGTCCAGAGCCTAGAAGGAGATTTCCTAGGCAAATACATTCCAGAAACCGAATTACGTGTCTAGAAGCTTATTCCTAGACAAGAGATTTGAGTTTCAATAAAGAAAAGTAAAGCTCCGGCTAGGTTGATCTTGACAAAGATTAGTTTAGCGAGCCTCCCAAGAACTCACACATTATCTACCACGAAATAGGAAAAGTCGTAGACCATGTTAATCGAGGACTGGCAAGCAGTCTTATCCAAAGTGTGATTGTGGTGTCATTACATTTACATGACTTTATATAAGACCCTCGGTTATTAAGACACCGGTTTTCACTGGGAATCAGGAGCCGCCAACTCAGCGATCACACGATGAATGGAGATGATAGATTTGCCTAATGACCCTGCCAAGTGCCAACAGCCCATTCTACCAAGTATACAATACTGAGCATCGACTGCGGCGACAGTATAAAGGCAAGTCATCCACCCCATCTCAAAGAGACAGTAGTCCATACCACCTCACACAAGAAATGTGTTTCTCCTTCCTCGCCGTTATTGTTGCTTTGGCGACATCTATCGTGTCTGTCAGTGCATGTCAAAACGAGTTCGATGGTTGCGTAACAACAAATGACTGCTGTGCAGGCTTGAGCTGCGGAATGGATGTGAGTATGAATAGTTTGCTTCACGTCAATTTTCACTTGATGACCCACTTTTTTCACCTTGTCCGATGTCAGTATGCACGTGTGAAAGTCTGCTACAGTGAGTCAAGTGTCTACTTTCGTATCAATGACTCACGGTTCGATATGCAGAATGAAGAAATGGGTGGACCACACTCTCACAATCATGGATTGTGGGATCAGACAGGACTAGATACCGATATCACTGTTGTACCAAGCACTTTCGAAAGTAGACTAAAAAGCCAGGCTGCCTTTCGTCATCTTGCATCAAGTTTGAATGTTGAATCGTTGCAATGAATCATACATAGTACACCAATTTGTCGTAACGGGATCTCTTTCACTGAGTTCAATGACAAGTGTAGTACATATGTTGGCATTGGAATATGTCAGGTTGCAAATTGTCTTCTCATCGCGATCGTAGTACATAGTCACTTTTTCGCTCACTATGCCAGCGAAGTCACCATATTAGGTTACTCCACACAAAGACGCTTTCACTGCAGTTCGTTCTTCGTTTTCCCCCAGTCCCTTGTACTCGGCTGGGGCTAAGTCATAGCTTACCATTCACAACACATCCTTACTGATGTACAATAGAATTCACCAGAGTTCGTTCTATCTAGACACCTACCGTCTTTTGTATCGCACCGACTTTGTAGTGGAGGCCGTATACGTTAGGAAGGGTGAAGATGAAGGGGTGGGATGAAGACGAAATACCGTCGTGAATCGATTTCTAGTAGAAAGGAATGAACATATTTCGTGCATGTGGTGTTGGAGGTTGTGAGATATGAGATGAGATGAGAATGGTGAGAGAAGTGTAGAACTTAGTGATTGACCATGAAAGCTTTGCTTTCGTGGTGGGAGGGTCTGGCTCTGACACACTGCGATTGTGTGCGTGGTTGATCATCCAACTTTGTCCCACTGTCGGAGCTTGAGCGTTTGGAACACCAAGGATTATATGACCGGACTCTCGTCGATACTCTCTTTTCTCAGTCTGTTATCAAGGTCTGAGGTCTGATCATTCGCGTCGACTTTTTGTGATTCCTTTGCTCAAATGTGTGAGCAGAGATTGAAAAATAACTGAGCTCGAGTTGAGTGTTCCTATCGGGAGTCGCCAACTCAATGCATTATGAAATGAGCGAAATGAATGGAGAGGGCGTGTTCTGCCTGACAACCTCTGCCCAGGATCATATGCGACGCAAGCTCGTTCTGACAAGTCTACACTGAACATCAACTGTCGCAACAGTATAAAGTAAGTCATCTTCCTACCGTCCACCCCATACCACCAGACACAAACAATGTGTCGCTCCTTCCTCATCGTTATTGTTGCTTTTTTTTTTTCGGCATCTATCATGTCTGTCAAGGCTGTTAAATGTAAAGAAGTGTTCGACAGTTGCAAAACAAACAGTGACTGCTGTCTAATGCTCGACTGTGTGCCAATGGTTAGTAAGAGTATTTTGCTTTGCCTCCTGACGACTCACATTTTGAATCTGAGAAGTATAGTGGCAAAGCCTGCTTCCCCAACAATGGCTAGTCAAATGTCTACAGTCACATTGGAGCTGCTGTTGATTGAGAAATGGGTAGAGTCAATATCGAGTTGAAGTAGAGTGACTGTGTGCATAAATCATGAGTTTTTCCGCCTCGAAATAGACCTTTCAATATATGAAATTATACCAGCGCCAGCCATCAACTTGAACATGCCAGATCTTGGTCGATCACTCACCATTCATGAAGTCGAGAGTGTCGGTGGCGATATCATCGAATCAACTGGTCTTCTATTTCTTGATACGTTAGCCCTCTTCGAAGCGAAGACATTTTCCATCCTGATTTCGATGCCAAACCAACAATTAAGGTGGAATGCTCAATAAGTACTGCAAGGAACAGTGTGTCGTCATAGAAATCAAGGATAGCGATGTTAGATCTCTCAGGCCAATCTCACAGCCAAGTCCCGTGAAAGCACTCGCAACCATCATCCATCAGTATCACAAGGATTAAGCCCCAGCAACACCACACTGGAATACATTTGTCGGACAAGCCCTTGATGACCTTGCATCTTCATCAGCATCATTTCTTGTATCCGACACTCCCATTACCTTCCAAGATCAGCTGGCCGCATTCACACCAACTCACAAACGAAGACACGAGGTCCTTGACCATTAACCTGTCAGGGAAACAGAACATGAGCGCACATGTCATGAGAGGCATAAGAGCATGGAAAATCACACGAGAGCCTTGTACGGGATGCAGTCCAATGCAATGTTGCAGGAAATGTACAGCAAAACACTGTCAAGTCAGCTAGCTGTGCAGAAAGAGAAGAGTTTAACAAGAAAGCGGGAGAAATCAGTAGGAGACGGACTACCAAAGAGATGAAGTCTATAATTCGGTTGTTAATCACAACAATGCTGCAGATGCAGAGGCGGCAGCACGTGGAAGCGGTGAGCAAGAGAGGGACGAGCGAGCAGGTTTGATGAAAGCATGGAAAGAGGAAGATACGATGCGGCTAGAGAGAAATTAAGCGCGCAGGCAAGAATACAAGGAGGAGCTGAGGCAGTGGGAGGGTGCGGAGATGATGCTTGAGGTACGTCAAATCGAAGCTCGGAAGACTTAAGGCCCCACTTCCAAAGCCAACACTCACTCACGTTGATGAGGAAGAGCCACGTGAGAACGAGTCAGATGGGGATAGCGAGGAGGAATGTTGATACAATGTGGTGTATCTTGACCGGGCAATAAATCGGGTTGACTCAAATGACGATGAACGTACAGAATAACAAACCTTTGGTCGCAGCATAACATATCACCAAATTTAGAGCAAGATTGCCAGCAGGCCTTGCTCGATAGGTAGATCTCCTGTGGCGATTTGCTGGAATTGTAGACGTCATCTAATGGATTTTTGGGCAGATAAACTCTCACTAAATATATTGCCATGAAGATCAATGCAGGCACATAAAAGCAAGGCATCTTCCTACTGTCACCTTCAGATTTATATCACGTCCTCACGAAAGAATGCGTTTTTCCTTTATGCTTCTCTGCTGTTGTGGCTTTGACAGCATCAATGTTTGCTAATGGGGCTGACAGTTATGACTGTCCTCTTTGGTGCACACATAGTAGTGTATGCAAAGGGTGCGATTTTCCAGAACCGCGATGTGTGAGTATGAGTGGTTTGTGTCCAGGATCTATACACACGACTCACCGACATGATAGTTCTTCTTTGTATGCGATGATTGGTGTAACTGGTACACCCGATGCCCGCAGTATCTCGTGCTTTTGATATTTAGACGTCCTGAAATGTAGCAGACAACTGTGCACTGTCATAGAGGGTTGCAGGTTCCAATGATGGGTCTCATCAAGCCGTTATTCTCACGCTCGTTACTCCTTCACACCGTTTTTTCACAGAATCACACCAGTGAAGCTCATTGTACTTACCATACAACTAAACTTTATCACCGTTTGGTAAATATAAGAAGCCTGCTCTTCACTTGTGACCGACAAGGTCGCGACTTCTGCTACTACTCGCTCTCCAAGTTCGGGCGTTTCCCTTGAGTCTGATCTTTTAGTCTCGGAGATGCCGCAGAGTCCAGTCTTTCTTGATCCTTTCTTCTATTCATATTTTCTCCGTGTGTTGTCCCCTAATGGAAGCCTAGTGTTTGTGTATGTGGAGCTCGGGTTCTTGCTCTAAAATACCTTTTACGACATGGCAACAAATCTTTGAAAGTTTCCGGGTGTCTCTAACTCTTCTAGGCAACAGTTCTAGTTCCCCGCAGCAATTGAATGGATCAGAACGTATATGATTGCCTCGTGTTCAAACTCTGAGTCACATCAGGCTTCGATTTTGCACTGGATTTGTGTAAAATGCTGTGCGATTGTTGTATCAGGATCCATCGAACTCATCAATGGTGGTCAAAGGTCGCCTTTCCTTCTCAACGCTTCTCGGAATCGACGAACACGAGGCTTCAAAATCCTAGGATCATGGGAGTTTGTGCGTATTCTAGCGGATCATTCCTGGATCTTCGAACAAATCGCAGTGGCTGTTTGGTTCTTCAAGCGCCCAAGTCGCACATAAAATGGCCGCGTCGTGGCCGCGAACTCCGACCGACTTGAAAACCACCCACTCACAACCACCAAATCTACACTTTCACCGTTCCAGAACATGCCAAGTGGATCTCATAATGGCGTTTCCCCGGTACACCACCATTCAGACTATTATCTGAAGGATGGTAATATCACCTTCCTCGTACGCCACACCTGTTTTTATTTATCTGTCGCGCTGATCATCACATGGAATCAGGTTGAAGACACGCTATTTCGTGTGCATAGACACTTCTTCGAAACTGAATCGCAATTTTTCATGAAGGAATTTGAACTTAGGGCTCCAAAAGAGGGAACTTCAGATTCCAGCGCCTTTCGACTCGATAAAGTAACCATCGCTGACTTTGCGAAATTCTTATGGGTCTGGTATAGTCCGTAAGCATTGATTCAAATCATTATATCCTGCAGGAATCGTCATCGATCACTGCACACAGCTCGTACAGACGGGAAAGTAAACCAAAAGATCATTGGCTTACCATATTGGAGCTCTCGACAATCTGGCAATTCCCAGAAATGAAGAAGCTAGCCATCGATGAGCTCCAGAAACTCGAAATCGAACCCATTGAGAAGATCACTACGTATGACAAATACCAGATCGACCAATCACTTCTCTTGCCTGCATATAAGCTCCTGTGCAAGCGGGCGGGCCGAATGTCCATCGAGGAGGGCGAGCAACTCAAATTGCACACTGTCCTCGGGATACAGGAGGCTCGCGAGCGTGCGATCAGGAGCGCAGCGGAGGGCGGGTGCCGTAGCCCGACCTCCGCTGATGTAGCCGACGAAGAGTTGGAGAGAATTTTGGTCGATGTATTCAGTCTTAAAGGTCACACCGCTAACCGACAGGGCGCGCCACCGCCGGCAAACGAAGTGCCAATCGTGCAGACTCCAAAGCCGCCTGTGAATGGAGCCACCAATGGTAGTAAGTCGTCTGCGTCGGGTTCGGTAAGTCAAATTCTTGGTCGAGTGTGTTGTGTGGCTGACTAAAGATAGTCTTTACAGAACGATAACAAGCAGAAAGACGCCAATAAAAACTCAGGATCAGTATGTAATCCGACTCACTAAACGTAATACACTGACACTGGAGAAATGTAGGGGAAAAAATGAGAAACGAATCGACGGATGACGAAAGTTGCTCGACTGTCCGCTCGACGAAATTCGTGATGGCAGAGAGTGGAGCATGCATTGGTTCATTTGTTCATTCCAACATTCATCAAGTCTGTTATCAGTCATGTACATCATCCACTTTGCATGATACCTTGGTCTCCGATTTCCTCTTCAATCATGTACTCTGCAATAAATTGTCGAAGCGCCAGTCTGAAGACTCGTAGTCTTGCTGTCTGGTGAGCAATAACCGCAGCTGATGTATTAGGAAGATATCTTGACGATCTCCGAATCACCAACTGTGTGCAGTGATTCATATAAGTAAATTCAGGGACACGTGGATCCAGCACGATTCGATCAGGCCGAGAACAGATTAGGAGCTGTGAATGCTGGACCACGACGATGACTAGGTATCTTTGACAAAGCGTATGCCAAGAATGAGAATGTGTATGAATTTCCTCATGATCTCTGCAGCAGTCGCAGGTAGGCAAAGTGCGGGTACTATACACCTATCAGGGAGCAACGAGTAAGTGAGAGGAAAATGACAACGAGTACATACATCGGAAGTATTGACAGGATTCACAAAAATGAGCATCAACTTCTCAATTTCGTTGTTGTACAGTCACTGCAGGTTCAAATTATGAAGCGGTGTGTAATGAATTGTCAGGTTCTGCCGAGATTTCTGCAGTCTAACAGCAATGACAATTCTACCAAAATAATCAGACATTAGTATATGGATGATATTGTTGTTGCTTTGACAGCGTCTATCTTTGTCAGTGCGTGCACGGGTAAACCTTGCAAATAACAAAATGATTGCTGCGGTGGTTTGACGTGTGCTTATGCTTTAGTAAGTATGAGCAGCTCGCTGTGCAACTAATATTCAACCACATGACTCGCCTGCGCGCCTTAGAATCGTGGTTTCATCTGTTTGTAGTAGTCGGTTGAAAATTAGCCGGCAGCCCGAGTGGTATGTCGCGACAAGTGAGTCAAGTTTCTGCTTTCACTTTGGTATCATGGTTGATGGTGCAATACCTAGTTCAGAGCCTGACGATCAATACAGTTGCTTTGGACAGATTTTCGTACTGCTCGAGCAATGTGAATATTTGAATTTATCTGAAAATGATCGACCGTACCTAGTTTTGTTCGTGGCCCATCAAGCTTGAACCCGAGAAGTTGCCGAAAGAAGTAACCATGGCTGCTGGCGATACGATGAAAGTGAAAAACGGTGGCGGAAAAGATAAAGTCAAAAAAAACGTGTTATGATGCGACTTCCTGCGATTCCATCGAATCTACGTCTCTTCAACTATCACGTCTTCGCACCACAGTGAGGGGAAAGCGTTGCCAACAGGCATGTTATCAAACTCCCTGCAGTAAAGAAGTCGGACGAGTTGCTCAAATGCCCGGATTCAGACGAGACGATACGTCTTCTTGAGGCTAGATGGATGTTCCGCTACGAAGAGGACCAGATCAGCTGCAAGCCGAAGATGGGAAGCAATGCTTTACCTGACTTTTGCCTTGATAGGTGCCGAACTCAACATGAACCCATCGAGCCATGCGGAAATGGTTCCATGATGTTGAGTGCTTTTGGTACCGAGTTGACAGCTGGTTGGAATCGTGAATTTGTTCAGTAGATAGTAATTTCACACCAAGTTGCTGATGCGACTTGGCTGGCAACCTGCTGGCATTGCAAATATGCATAGGCAAAACGAATTTCAAACAACAGTTTTGAGCACATACTAAAAGCCAGCCGTCCTCACAAGTACTGTCTTCTTCAGAATTATCTGACACTATATCACGGGAGTCACAGATAATGCGTTTCTCCGCTGCAGTTGTCCTCGCCGTCATTGCTAATTTAACCTCATCAATCTCTGCCATGCCCTCTGCCACCGCTCCTGACACGGTTGGCGTCGGTAAATGTCCCACCTGGTGCAATGGCAATGACGATGTATGCAGTGAGTGCTCTTGGGAGATTTGCGTGAGTATCAGTCACGGTAGTTTTCCTGGATTTGATAATATGGCTCACCGGCGTGGCAGTACATTTTTTTCTGCATAGTGAGTCGTGTTTCTGCTTTTACATCCGTGCAGTATGGCTGTTGGCACTGACAGCACGAGTTAGTAGTGATTTATAGAGTTGATCATGTAAAGCGCAGTCAGGAAAACATCGTGGAGTTGACGTGATTTTCGTTCGATTAAGGTAAATGTCAGGTTCCTTCTTCAAGTTGGACACATACTGCAGTCAATTTACCCTTGTATGTTCACATTTCGCACGACATTCAAATTTGTCTTAAATATTGCGAACCCCGATAGGGATGTTCAATTCTAAAATGTCTACACCTTTTCACAGAGTATCCTCGTCCCAATCCTCGCTGTATAGAGCCCAGGTTAGCTACCTGAACATTCCCATGTGGGAGTAATAATTTTCCTAAACATTTATTCATGATACTTTTGAATCATTGATTTGGGGAAAGATTTAAACATTATTGAGCAATACTACATAGAATGGTTTACTGGGAATAGGATTAGGACGAGGATACTCTGTGAAAAGTAGATTTCGCAATAAACATGAGAAGCTTTGAGTAGTTAAACTGGGCTCTAACAGCAATTGCAAGGAAGGATAATGACAAGATGTAGAGTGCAGTAGACGCAAGGTTTGACGACTAAATCAGGAAAGGTTCAGGGTCCACGTAAGTATTTACGAGAGGACAGCCGTAAGGTCAAGTCGACATTGACGACATTTTAGAATTGAACATCCCTGATGTGACGGAAGTTGCAGACGACGACGGCGTCCATTAGGACGCGACTTTGTGCGATTCTACGCTTTCCCACCATTGTACTTTGTTCATTTCGCATCCTCATCACCGGGGGAAAGCGTTGCCGACAAGCTTGCAACCAAACTCCCTGCAGTACTTAAAGAAGCCGGAAGAGACTCGAAGGCCCGGATTCATTCACGCCCACTATTGATCATGACGAGACGATACGCCTTTCTGACGCCAAATGGCTATTCAGTGACGAAGAGGGCCCGCTACAAGCTGAAGCTGAGTAACACTTGACCTACCTTTTGCTGAAAGAGACATCTTGATAGGTACCGAGTTCACGTTCGTAAACATTAACCCTTCGAGCCATGCGGAGATGACTCCGATACATCAAGTGGTTTTAATACCGGGTCAACAGCCGGTTAGAAACGCGAATGTCGAGTAGATGGTAATTCTGCACCAAATTGCTGATGGACCCTAGCTGGCAAGTGCTGGCATTAAAGATATGTTCGATGATCTGTTTAACCGTACAAGATGAATTTCAAATAACAATATTCAGCATATAAAAGTAAGCCGTCCTCCTACTGTTTCCAAATTATCTGATCCTATATCACACGACTCACAAATAATGCGTTTTTCCTCTGCAATTGCCCTCGCCATCGTTGCTGCGTTGGCCTCATCGACCTCTGCCAATCCCATTGCCGCGCATGAAACGGATGATGTATATATTTGTCCCAACTTTTGCACTTCTGACGACATATGCAAAGGGTGTATTTTTAAGTCTTGCGTAAGTATCGGTAGTTCTCCTAGATGAGTGATAACATGGCTCACCTGCGTGGCAGTTCAAATTTTTTGCATAGTGAGTCATGTTTCTGATTTCACATCGGTGCAGTATGACCCTTGGCACTGACGCACGAGTTATTAGTGATTTGTAGAGTCGGTCAAAGTGCATCGGTAGAGCTGGCATAGTTTTTGTTCGATCGAAATTCCCGACGAGTAGTCTGGAAAGTTTGAGGGAAACTTAAAGTCAGAAAGTCCTGTTTGTTTGTTCTGTTTGTTCTGTTCGTCCCTAGTACTGTTCTATTTTAAATATTACCTTGTTTCATCAGTGAACTGTCGGAGAGATGAGAAGAACATATATAATAATATATAGTACATAATCATAAACATCATCATAATTCTGTTATCGATCGTCACATTGTGATGTGACCTCATACAGGAAAGAACAGTCCCTAAAATTCCTACACCAGTTGATGCTCGAGAAAACACCCATACATCGTTCGAACTTCAACTTGAAGGGAAAGTGGAGGAAAAGTTGATAAATCAAGCTAGATGAAATGCAATTGGTGCGTCAGAAGTGAGTTTCACGATGTCAAAGCCAGGCATGAGAGTCGTAACCTTCCCGATGGCGATAATATGTGTACCAAGCGAGCAACGGTAAATTCCTTATCTTGCTTGGAATTTTGTATTTTGACAACAAAACGTTTACCAAGTGCGCGAGAACGAATTCACGTCCTCCTGTGAAGTTTGATGCCGCCTTCTTCAAATAGTCAATGTTTGTCCGCTGTATATCAATTGCGAACCAGTACACAAAAGCTTTACTCGTCCGTAGCCATGCAACATTCTGTGAGTATCGAACAAGAAAAAATGTATGCCCCCAGGCAAGGCAAACAGGACTCATTGTAGACAGACCACCAACAGGAGAGGGAGATCGGACCGTTTAAAACAGGTGAGGCTATAAGCTGGTGGTGCTAAGTGTGGCGTGCATAGGAGCGTGTCGGCTTGGTGTCGGCAACATTTCCGAATTTCGGAAATTTTCCATTTCCCGATTTTCCAAATTTGGGACGAACGGGGACTTTCGAAAATTCCGGTATAATACAGGAAAGATCTGTTTGCAAAAAATGTCATTGCTTCTACAAAAAAAAGACTATGAGAAAGATTAACTTGCGCTCACAAGATGGATGTAATCTCAACCGCTTCTGTCTTGCCTCGCACTCCGTCGAATATCAATAGCTTTCTGAGCGCGGTGTTTCTTGGTCCCGGCAAATTCGATTCTAATGTCCTCGGAACTGTGTTCCGTGTCCGTGGCAGCAAAATTTGGTCCTTCAAATTTCTAGTATGCTTGAAACACCACAACCTGGTTATATTTCGCAAACTATTCAGAAAGGTGTAAGGCTATCTGCGAGTTCGACGGGGATCGTCGAAGTAACCGATAGTAGAAGGGATCGAATGTATAATGAAAGACTTTTCTAACTAGAGTGCTGAGGCTTCTGACGAGAGGACGTTTCGGACGGAATGCGCGCGTGAATCTAGCGGGGGAGCAAAGACTGATCATAATGAGCGTACATGCGCGTATTTAAGTTGTGAAAATAGGGTAAGGGTCCTTGCTGTAACGAAAAGAATGATTTGGTGAGACGGAGAGTAGTGGCGTTGAGCCTAACAGGGTGAAACAGCGATAATAAAATGGAGTACGAGAAGTTTTGAATGGTTGGTGGTAATGGTGCAGTACGTTGAGCACCTGAGTGACGAGAATTTCGTATTGGTTTTGGCTGTTTTCGGTGTGTCAAGGGAGGGATTATGAAAATAGTGACGAAAGAAGGTTTATAGATGTCTGGGTATCGTGTAAGGAAGGCGGGAGAGCGAGCTGGTTGTCGACGACAGTGAGATAATGATAGTAAGAGACGAAGGATGTAACCTCGTAACTCGGATGCGAATGTGACGCTTGTTCGCATCCGTGAGTCACGTGGTTGGTTTGGACTTTCGTCCGAACGCTTGGTTTTGAAGCGCTGGTCGGGGCACAAAGGATATGTGATCCTTACATCCCCTCCTACTTCGAATATCGACCGTCCTCGTCGATCCTCTAACAAGTCATCATCCAGGGTTGTCTAGCGCTTGCATACCGGTATCGAGTTAGTTTCTCGATATCTGAAGTCTCGAGTCTGATCGATGCTAATGTTGTTCGACGCCTGCCATGCCTATGATACCGCCAGTAGAGCTTGCTGAGTCATTTTTACAGATACGGGGAGGCAAGTTGAACGCATGCCCAGGTGCTTATGACAAGAGCCTCATTGTCATGTCTCGGGCGTTCGATTATGCTGCGAAGCATCAAACACGCCCACGTGCCACTCTACGGCTCCGCTCTCCTTCTTTGTCTACCTCGACTTCCAGAAAATGGTGCTGTTTATTCCAGGTACCTTACCCATTCAGGCGTTCAAACATCATAATGGGGGGGGGGGGGGGCTTTATAAACAACGCATGGGTCACAGGCTTGTATAAGTAAATGCTTTGTTTGCGGACTTCAAGGTCGGTGTAGCTTTTGAAGAAGTGGTAGGGCGTCAAATGAGGCCTGTGGAGCAGGGAGATCATCACCTGCACGGAGATAGGGACTCGCTTACCGGAGCTATGTAAGCCCACTCCAATTGGATTTACTCATCAAAATTGTCCAGGATCAGATTGGATTTCGTCACTTGTTCATTGGATCGAAGTACGAACTATGAAATAAGGAGACGTGGCTGATGCCACCACCACCTCGATTGAATTTTCATGGA